>NW_006443262.1:300705-317354 GCF_000325575.1 Pteropus alecto | reverse complement strand
AAAAAAAACAACCCTGGAAAATTGCTCCACCAAAACTAGGGAGTAAACCAAGAAAGAGGGAGGCATGGGTTTCAGAAAATAGAATCTTCACTACAGGTAATAGGTACGGAAAATTCCCTAGATGAGGATATGACAGCTTGCTCTTAGCACAGGGAGCAACCATCCCAGACTGAAGCAAATCACAGCTTCTAGGAGATATGTTTTTAAGAATATAAAATATCTAAATCTTTGAACGTATTTATAAGAGATTTAGACAATAGGAAGATAGTTTGGGGATTGGATTTATGATGTCTTAGAAAATTCAGCAATAAAAAAATGACAATTATTAAAGTGAGAAATAAAAATAGTTATATTTTGCAGGAAAGGGAAAATCGTTACTAAATTTAAATGACCATAGTTATAATAAACCAAATATTGAATTCTGATCTAAATAAAATTGTGATATAATTATATTAAAAGAATGGAGAGATAAAAAATCATTAATCCTCATCTTCAATAGTAGGAAGTCATGACTTAGAACCACAAACTGAAAACAAGCAAACAACCAAAACAAAACAAAACAAGAAGTAATAATATTGACATGATATTTAGAGATTATGGATGTATATATCCCAGAGTTGGAATTAATGATTCTGTACAGGGACAAGTGGCAGAGAAGTAGAGAGAACAATTACTGTTTATGCTGAACATCTTGTAGAATCTTCTGATTCTCAAAATTATGTGCCTATACAATAACTTTGAAAAGCACTAAAACAGCAACAAGAAAGCAAGCCAACTCTCTCTCCATTCCCCCAGAAAAATAAAGAAAAAATAAATGAAATCTTCTACTTATATGCTGGATTCTATGCCCTCTGAAAGATATCACCCCTTTAGTTTTCCACCCATGTTCCTCCATCATCAGTTTATTTCTCTTTATTGGACCATTGTCAGGAAGTAAGACTGTAACCTTGCTGTATTATCTCCTGTTTAGAAACAAAACCACCTTGACTTTGCATCCCACTTCAACTACCTCCCCATTTCTAGGACGTATTTGCTCATTACCTTCACTTCTTCGCCTCTCATTCTCTCTACAACTTATCACAATTGTTGCAGAATCCAGTTTTGTGTGCCAGACACTTCAAAAGGCCAAAACTCACAACAAGTTTGGGAGTAAGGAAAGGTTTATTGATCAAGAAATTACCAACAGAGAAGATGGGAGGACTAACAGTGCCTCAAATCCATCTTACCTGCTGGACTAGGTTAAAGATTTTTAAGTTGGAGAAAAGGAATGGGAAGGGGAATTAGGGTAAATTTCTGTGGTGTTGGATCTCTTGATAAAGTTTCCATGAGTAGATTGTAAGACGTTATCAGAGGGTCACACATATCAGGGGCGGTTTTGAGTTTTCATTGTTTCCTGCAAAGTAAGCTTGTATATTACTGTCCTGTGACCATTCCTTTCTATAAAGAAGCAGAAACATTGAATTGAGATGTTATCTATAGTTTTCCCAAAACTGTTCTTGACCAGAGGTCATGAGTCATTCAACCAGGAACAGGGCACAGTCTTGCTGAGTTCTACAGTTTAAACATTAAGCAACCCATGACTACAAGGGAATGAGTCAGTTAACATATCTTCGTTAGGCAAAAAGCAGAGGCTCTAACTTGTGGATGTGAGCAGAGGGCCTTGCTTGTGGGTTATGATTACACGACCCTCCTTCAGCACATATGATTCCACTGATACTGCTCTTGTCAAAGTCATCAATTACTGCTGAGTTGCAAATCCAATTGGCAGTTTTCTATATTTTTGGCAGCATCGATATAACTGACACTTCTTCCCCTTGGAAATATCTCTTTCTTGATCTGTGCAATCTGAGCTCTCTCTCCCCTTATTTATTGGCTATTCCTTGACACTCTTCTTTGCCAGCTCTTCACTTATAAATAAAGTAGTGCCACAGGGCTCAGTCCTAGATGATCTTTCCTTTCCTTCTTTTAAAAAAAACATTTTTAGTGAACTTCAAGTACAGAGGGTTGACTTTATGACACATTATAGAGTATAAAGTCCATTCTTATTTCATTTAAATATTTTCTCTTCATCCCCTACACTTTTTCTCCTTTCAGACCCCTAGGAAACTGCTATAATGTATTTATTTATATCATTTTATTCATGCGTAGTCTTATCAAATATATACGGTTGTCTTGTACATTTTTAAAATTTCATGTAAATGGAACATATGCTGTTCTCTTTCTCAGCTATCTTCTCAATCAATTCTACCTCATTAGATGAGTTACCCATTCACATTATTTTAATACCATTTTTATGCCAATGGTTCCAAATTTATTTTTCCAGCCTTGACTTCTCTGTGTTCCAGATTCATGTATCCAACTGTACACTTAATAACTCTATTTAATTAACTAACTCAATACCCACATCTCAAACTTAGTACTATACCCCAAAGGATATCTTACTTACCACCCCCACCCCATTATTTTATATTCAGTAACTTGTACTGCCAGTTGTTCAAGCTGAAACCTTAAAGTTTTCTTTGATTCCTGAACTCTGCCCCTGTTCCCCAACACATGCATACACTGTGCCAAATTTCCCAACAAATTCTGCCCATTCTACCTCAAAATTATATCTCGAGTCTATATACTTTTCTCTCTCTTCACTTCCATTACTATTTGTTCATCAAATAAGCAAGTAAATAAACCAGGTTTCATAGAATAGTTAATTTCATATAATAGAAAATGCAATAAAAAATAAACAGGGACATATTTAGAAAATGATGGAATATGTACATCTTTTAGATACAGTGATCAAACTAAGGATATTGTATATGAACTGACACCTAAACACTGAAATCAGACTTGCAGAGAGAGGAAAAGAGCGTCCAGGCAGAGCTGCAAATGCAAAAGTCTTGGTGAAATGAATAAACATTCATTGAGCAAGCTGAGTTCATCAAACAAAGTGAGAATGATGAAAACAACAGAGCAAATGTCGTATTCAATCATCTCTGCTAATAATGCTGATTTGTTAAATTTATAAATGCATGTAGAGAGAAGTGGAAATATTCAGATTCCCCTGGAAAGCAAAGCACACTGTAAAGTATGCTTCTCTTGGATCTTTAAAATATGAAACTGTTGTTTTAAAAAGCCATGTTAAAACATCAGGATATAAAATAGTTGAAACCAAAAGGTAGAAAAAGATGTGATATGTAAATGTAACCAAATATAGAAGGGTAATATTGATGTCAGATAATTAAACTTTAAGGCAAAATCATTCCTTGAGATACAGTGGTTGCTTTATAATGATAACATCTTTATCTTGCCAGTAACATATAGCAATTTTAAATGTGAATTGTTCCATGTAGAGAGAAACTGTGAGAAAATAAAAACCAATCACAGTGTGAGATTTTTTAACACATCTCTTTCAGTAATTGACAAAAGAACCATACCAAAAGTCAATCACAATACAAAAATTTTGAACACTTGATTAATAGATTTGACCTAATGGATATGTATAGAAAAATGCGCACAATAACTGCAGAATACACATTTTCTCAGACACATGCAAAGCATTTACACCAATTTAGCTCTTGGTGGTCATAAAGCAAGTCTCAATAAATTTCAAATGTTTAAAGAAATACGGAGCATATTCCCTGACCACAATGAAATTTTGCTAGAAATCATATGGGACTAGGAAATCCCATCTACTTGAAACTTAAGAAATATATTTCTATTCCACACCATACTAGCCAGCACAGTAAGGCAACCATTCAATCAATAGGAAAGAAAGAAAAAAAAAAAAACAAACCGATATTATTATGGTGAAAAAGCAAAAGAAGTCTACAGATTATTAGAATTAAGAGAGTTTTGCAATGTTGTTGTATATAAACTCAACAAAATTTAATTGTATTTCTGCATACCATCAACAGCTGAAAGTAAAATTAAAGATATCATTTACAATAAAGTAAAAAATATTAATTACTTAGAAATAAATCTAACAAAAGAGGGGCAAAACTTCGACATGGGAAAGTATAAAGCTTTGTGAGACGTTGGGGGAAGACCTAAAGAGATATAGATAAACCATGTTTATGGATGAAAAACTCAATATTCTAAATACGTTTTTCTTTGCATAAATATTTAAGGTTAAAAATGTGCTTAGCCAGCATATAAATTATAAAGATGCTCATACATATTTATATGTTATAAAAATGCTACATTGTATGTACAAGATTGATCATAATGGCAGCATTATTCATAATATTAAAAAATTAGAAACACCCAAATGTCCATCAACAGTAGAATGGATACATAATATACAACAATGAAAATAAATGGACTAGCTACATGTAACAACATGGATGGATCTTAAGAAGCATAATATTGTGAAAATAAAGTTGCCAAAAAAAAAAGAAAAAGTATAAATTCATTTATAGTAAAGTTCAAAAAGAGGCAAAACTAAAATATTTTATAGATAGTTTTGCCCCTTTTTGAACTTTACTGTATGGCAGTAAAATTATAAATAAAAGCAGAGAAATGTAATATCAGCACGGCAGTTACCTCTAAAAACGAGGGCGATAGGCAAGGACACATGTAGACTTCTGGGGTTCTGGCATGTTCTTTCTCTGGGCCCCAGTGGTGGTTAGGTGAGTGGTTGCTTTACAATAAGTTATGGTACTCTACACTTGTGTTTTATGCACTTAATTTTGTGTCATGGAGCGTCATTTTAAAAAATAAATCCATATATTGATACTGAAGAATTCACAAGCTATGTGTTGTAAAATAGAAAAAAAAAGTGTAGAAATGTGTCAAATTTGCTACTATTTATGGAGAGGAAGGTGGGGAGGGAGCAGGGGAGACACAGACAGACGGCTTGTGGAAGGAGGTAACCCAAGACTGAAATAGTGATTGTCTCCAGGCAGGAAAAACAGGCGGCCAAGGGGCAGGGTTAGAAGAATGGCTATTCACTGTATACCCTTTTGTGTCTTTCGAATTTCATACCGTGTGAATGTATTACCTATTCAAAATAAACAAAAATATCTTAAAAAGTTTCTAGTAACTCTATACTTATCCACAAGGGGTCACTATTGAGTGATGTTTAACTCTAGTTCCTAACCAGGGAAAAACCGTTCGGAATTCTCCCTGCTCTCACTAGGAAGTGAAGAAGCGTCATTATTTACATCCTCATTTTATTTCACGCCACATGGTGTTCTAGGAAAAAAAATTCCATTCACAAATAGGAGCGAAAAGTAAATAATGTATATGTAAAATAAGATGAAGGAAGACAAAGAAATGGAGAGATAATATGAAGCCATGCGAAATAGGTTTACAGGTTTACAGGTTTACAGGAAGCATAGTATTAACCATCTCCCCTGGTGATAATGTGCAGATTAGTTTCTAAGGTTAATAGCGTCCGATGCAAAAAAAAAAAAAAGGAAGTATGGTCAGTTACACAATTCAAACTCTTGCTCGAAAGAATAATACAACTAGGCAAAACATTTTTCCTCACAGAGTCTGTTAAAGACAATCCGTGAGGCCTTCGGGAGAAATTCCTGTCGTAATAACAAGCCTAATTCACTAATCAGTTGTGAAATCATGGCGTCTTACTCTTCAAGAGAAGTAGAAGATGCTTTGGTTCTTCAGATGAGGAACATTTCATTCATGGTTAATCATGAGTGAAAAAGAAAGAATACATGCGGTAGAAAAAGAAGAAAAGCTCAAAGACTGTACTTCAAAAAATTCTGTGGCTGCACATGAGATAGAGGGTGCCTTCGCTTATCTAGATTTTTTTAAATATGGTTAATATGTTTTCTCTCTCTCTCTCTCTCTCTCTCAAAGCTGAGCTGATTGTACTTTAGCCTACTAACAGGTTTAACATTACCGCGAAGTGCAAAGGGAATTAACCCTGCTCAAACACAGCTGCTGGCTCACAGATGCAGGGCTTGGGCCAGTGTAAAGACTGGGAGGTGAACCCATGTGGAGTCACAGTGTTTGTTCTCTGTGATAGGAGCTACAAGGATTGTGCCAAACCCTTCGGCAGTGATGGATTCCTCTGATATTCCAAGGAAAAAAATAGCTGTCATTGGTGGTGGCTTGGTAAGCACCTATTTGTATATTATTCCTGTTAGTGGGATTATATTAATTATCATTACCCTTGATGATTATTATTAATCATTTGTACAAATGGTTCGTTTTCTTGTGAAAACTTTTCTGATTTTAAATACACCTTTTTAAAATATGATATTAGTTTTAATTTATTCTTTTCTAGGAAAGGTATTTTATTTAAACATAAAGGTGTCTAGTTTCCCTTGTCAGTTGATTTAGCATTTCTTAAAAACAGAAAATAAAGAAAATTGAATTTACTTATCCTTATATTGGCTGTTTTTAAAAACAAATATTAGTGTAAATAATCATTTAAATCAGAACGTTTGCCTCACTTTGGTTAATAACTCAGTTTATACTGTCTAATAAAAATAAAAGAATCAAGAAACATGAAGCTAGTGCAAAATTATTATGCTGGGTGTTTGCTAGTTATTTGAATAGTTAGGAATGATACCTATTGGGTAGCCTGACTTATCTGGCTGGTCCAGTGGGCACCTCAGGCCCCGGAGTGAGGCTCCCCCTCCTCACTGAGCAAGTAAGATGACTGCTAGGGAACAGGACTCACAGGTAGCGAGATGTAGGAGGGAGTCTCTCTACTTCACTGTTATCATACCAAGCCAGTTCTGTTTAAATGGGGCTGCCTCAGGTAAACTGTATTTTTTCCCACTCAACAACATCTCTCCAGTACTTAAGGGTTAATCATGTCGTTTTCACCTCTGGTCTAACCATCTGCAGGCTGCTAGCTCACAGGTGGTCATTCACTTAACAAAATTTATTGGCGGGGAGACCAAGCCCTGAACCAAGAGAAGAAGAGAAAGAATTCAAGACACGCCAAAGTTAGCGTCAAAAGGAAAGTTTATTAGAAAAGGGATGACACTCCACAGACAGAGTGTGATTTCCTCTCAGGGACAGAGAGTGAGAGGGACCCTGAGTGTTTGGAGAATTCACTTTATATGTCATTCTTTAGTTCCTGTGAGTTCTAGTTTAAAAGACTTTGTTAACGATTTCCTTTGATATGGACATACAGTGAGGAGGGGGAAGAGTGGTAGGCCTGCTGGTGGTTCCCAGACTTTAATCCATAGGTTCCACAGGGTTTTGGCCATAGGGAATGACTTTATTGGTGGTACCTGTTTCCCCTGCACAGGTGTGGGGGATGGGCCGTCAGCAATCCCAGCAGAAATCTTCCTTTGTTCTGCAGGTGTCCTCCTGGCCTGGCTGCAGGGCTGATCAGCATATTGCAGTCTCTGCAGGTAGCTTGATTAACATTTTGATTCTCTTGCCTCCTCCCTACTTTAAAGGACATTTCATAACAGATGAAAGGTTGAATGTTAAGGATATTAATAGAAAATATTGATTCAATAGAGCAATTCAAGAAGGTTAAGTTCAATACATAGAGGACAAAATTATTTTCTTGCCCATCTTCTTCCTTGTGCATTTTTTTCACCCCTCCCATTCCCTTCCTCCCCACAGGCCATATCCTAGGACCTTACACGCTCTAACGACATGTTAAAGGCTTGCCCCAGCTTCTAGGGAAAAATTGCAACAGAGTTGAAAACCTTTACTTCACAGTCCAAAGAATACAGTGAACTGTCCTCATTTTTTTTCAGTGGTAGCCTTGCCTAGTGAAAAGTTACCCTAAGAATGTATTGATCATCTGATCCTGTGATAAAGAGATTGATTTCTGTTCCTCGGAAACATGTCAAGTCAAAGAGGGCGGAAGAAAGCAACAGATCAATGAAGAAAGTTTTACTGAAAAACTAAGAGTGAAAGAAACTGTAAACCATGATCATCAACTGGTGCAAGTTTAACTACTGAAAGAAAAGATGTTAAAACAATATTTTAAGAACATTAATCCGAATATTTAGAAAAGTCACTGTATTGATTTTTCCTTCTCACGTGAAACACGGCTCCTTATCCCTGTCCCCTACCAATGGTAGTGATGCAGGACAAGGCCAATTCCTCCGGGTGGGGGGTGACCAAGCCCCATACAGAGAGAGAAGAGGGTTCTCGGCAGAGAGTGTAGAAAGAATTCAAACGCACGCCAAAGTTAGAGTCAAAAGGAAAATTTATTAGAAAAGGTGTTAACACTCCACAGACAGAGCATGGTCTCCTCTCAGAGGCGGACAGTGAGAGAGCCTGAGGCTCCGAGGGACAGAGACATTAGAGGCAGGACAGTGAGACGGACGCTGAGCGTTCAGGGCATTCAGTTCATATGTCATTCTTTAGTTCCTGTGAGTTACAGTTTAAAGACTTTGTTTACCCATTTCCTTTGATATGGACGTACAGTGAGGAAGGAGAAGAGTCTTAGCTTGAAAAGATAAGAATACGTAGTGTGAAAAGCCTGCTGGCAGTTCCCAGGCTTTAATCCATAGGTCCCCATGGTTTTAGCCATAGGGAATGAACGATTTTATTTTGTGCAGGGCACCACTTAAAAACTCTGTTTTTCCTCTTTGCCCTTCACAGGTGTGGGGAAGGGGCAATCCCCCTTTGTTCTGCAGATGTTTTCGTGGTCTGGCTGCAGGGCTGATCAGCATGTTGCAGTCTCTGAATGTAGCTTGATTTAACATTTTAGTTTTCTTGCTTTCTCCCTAAATTAGTATTACCTCCTGGAGGAGCATCCTAAGAGGTCTCTCCCTTCCTGTAAATGCCCACAGGGCTTTGTTTGCCTTCATCACAGGCTGCATTCTATTAAAATTATTGATATGCATATGCATAATTCGTTAACTTCGTGACTCTAAGGATTGTCTTATCTTTGGGTCCTGCTCCCTTCCCTTTTACAAAGGTTACCCCAGTGCCTTATATAGTCAAAAAACACTAGAATATCTTGTGTGCATGAGTTTGCTTTCAAAACAAAGAAATTATAGGCATTAGAAGAAACAATGTTTTTATCAGAATGATGTCACAAGGAATGTAATCCTTTAAAGGACTAACTTGAAAAGGATAAGAAAAAACATCTCTACTTTTTAGGCTGGAAGAAGTTAGTGTAGCTTTCCAATTCTAAACAGTCAGTCTAAGGAGAAAAAAACTGCCACAGAAGCTGCCTTCCTTTGTATTCAAATGAATCGTTTCTCTTTTTTACAAAGCAACAGAGCCAGAGAAGTCAATAGAAAGGCATCTGACCTGTACTGTATCATAAGCTGTGTCTGGACGCAGGTCCTTAGCATTCAGAGCTGCTTCTCTTGAGGATTTCCAGGGTTTACAGGTGTGAGGGCCGTGATCAGTGATGGCTACAGCTACTCAAGTCCTCATTTTTTGGTCGAAGCCTCGCAGTTTATCTAAAAGATCTCTTAAGCTTTCGAGGCTTAGCTGTCTCCTGCTGCTGCAGTGTGAGCCCGCTGTTCCAGCTCTGAATACGTATTTTAGAATATCATTGAAGCATTTCTTCTATACCCCTTCCTGACAAGCAAGCCCACTACAGAGCGTTTTGTTATTCATTCTTCCTAAATTTGACCCATTACAATTCTCCGTTAAAAGGTATTTAAAAGGTGAAAGCATTCAAAACTTCAGAGTGATGAGACGTGTGCATTTTAGGACTTATTATTGATAACTGTATCCTGCCCCTGCTATTCAGGTCAAGTTAGTGGCCCCTGCTGATGAAAATTGTCTTTAAAGCAACTTGACCTTGACCCTGAGAGCTTGTGTCTCACAGCTGTGGATGTGAGATTCTGTCATGGCTTTACACAGTCGAAATACTCTTGATGCCAAATTGGCCCTAGAAGTGTTTCTGCCCTGCATCCTGGGCTCTTCCCACCTCACCACCCACTCTTCCCAGCTTCATGAGATGGAAACGGCCTCATATAGCGAGGAGACCGAGCCCAGGCGGGTTCACATTCAGCCAGGAGCCCAAGAAATCGTACTCTCTCTGGGTCTTGGTTTCTTCATCTTGGACGAAAACTCAGTCACTAAGTCTTTCATACTTCCTCACTCATAGATCTCTAGATTCGTTCTAAATCAAGTCTTTATAAAAGCAGAAATCAAATGTCACCTAGAAATTTTACCTTTCCCAAAGTAAGTAACCTAGACACATATAAACTATCAAATGTCTTATAATCTTGGGTCAGGGCTGAGGTGAAATCCGGCGTCGCCACGGCATCGTGGGGGACGAGGAGGACAGGGGACAGCGGCGATAGTAGAGGACAGTGGATGGTGGCCTTGTGAGTTGTCCCTCTGTGCTTCCCCACCGACTCAGCAAAGAATTACAGGTCGGCGAGATTTAGAAAAAGTAAGATTTATTGAAAGTACATTTTAGAAGGAGAGGGGCCACGCTAAGGCAGACTGTGGCCTTGTGGAATTTAGGAGGTGCAGAGAGAAGATAGTGCACCCCAAAAGGAGGGGCGGGTTTCCAGCCAGGAAGCTGTAACAATGCGGAAACGGGAAGGTCTGTTTATATTCCTGTGGGGATGGGAGGGCCTAGATGATCCGTTTGTGACGTCACCTTGACCGACACCTGGCTGCTATATAACTCTTTGCCTACTGTGCATGTGCTTACCTGGAATTCAGTCTGTTATAATTAGATTCATGAACTTCTAGGCATAGGCATGATATTGTAATGATGGTATAATGAGACCTAAGTTAGGGGCAGTACTTTCTGCACATGCATTTGTAGCTGGTTTAGCCAGCAGCTTTTATGGCCTTTGTGCTCTAGGATTTAGGGTAATTTATAACCCTAAAAGAGAGGTATTTCTGGGAGGTCCTTAAGAAAGGCCTTTAAGGGAAATTTCTGTGGTTACAGAGCTGGACCTTGGCTCCTGTCACTCATGCCTGCCTAATTACCTAACATAGATACCTTGGTTCAAATCAATACTTTTTATTTTATGTAAATATTAATGAAATAAACCAGATAAAGAATGTAATTACTATTAGCCTTTATTATTATTATTAATATTAAAGTAAACAAAACTCTATTCACTTCACTCTTGTTTTCTACTGAATTTTATTAAATATGAAAACTCCTCATTACCACCCTGACATTTAGCGCCTTCTTAAAACAGAGATAGAGTGACTTCTTTGAGATGTAGAGGTCATCCTGAATTTGCTCTGTTTGGGGACAAGTTCTAATATCAGTCTATCAGCTTTCCTCAATCTCTTTTGTACTTTTGCTTGTGTTCCAATCCTTCTCATCAAACACATTTTCTTTTAACTGTCTTGCTTATGTATCTATATTTCTTTAACGTCCTTAACTAAAATTTTGAGATTTTTTTTTGCTACCTATAGACTCCTAAGGTGCTCTGTGAAATCTACTCTCACCTATGTAATACAGAGGATTCGTTCCTTTCAGAGTTCACTTCATTTACTGCCTGGTGAGCAGTATCTGGAATGGAACTAATAACTTTAGGCAGCTGAAAGCTTTGTTAGCTGCCTGCAAGGAACGTGTTTTTCTTTCCTTTTCATTTATCCCAAAATACCCTCAGATGTTTGTCCATCTGTCCGTACATATCCATCCATCCACCTGCTCATATTTCTTTCTGCTCAAAGAGAAAAGAGCACAGTCACACACTGTTGATGGTAATCTAAATTAGTACTTTTTTTCTGGAAAATAATTTGAAATATATATACAAAAATCTTAAAAATGTGGGAGAATTGCGGACAGCAGCACCAGCTATGTCTCTTTGGACGTCAGCCTCACCGTGGCATTATATTTAGAGAAACAATTGTCCATCAACCTAAGAGGCATTAAAAGCAATTAGAATCTTTCGTGTGGTTTCTCAAAAAACCAAATCTGGAGTATATTCAAAACCTGCAACAAAACCTTCTGAAAATAATCTTGCCGCACCCACTCTCAAAGTCTTTACCATGCTCTGCAGCTAAACTCCTACATCCTAAGCTGTTTACATCTCCTCCCCGCTCACTTCAGACTCTCTTTCTTCTTTCTCTCTTCTCTCTCCGTTCTCATCGCCCTGTTACCTTTGCTCCACTCCTCCCAGGTACTGAGGCCAGAGAACCACGGGGGTAGAAGGTAGAAAGAGGGCGTGGATCTCATGAGATGCTGCACATTTGGTCCCTTTCACTAAAAGTTGCCCTTTGCTGGACCATTTTATTACTGTGCTTTTATCAAAAGAAATGAGCATGTACCATACAGTTGTTTATAATCCTACATTTTTTAATTGAATGTCCAAATATAAGGGCATGACATACAATGAAATGTAATGCAATTATTAAATATTTTGATTTAAAATGTTTTCTGACATGGAAATATACTCATCATATAGTATTCATTTTTTAAGGGAAATCGCAAAATAAAATATACAGTCTGTTACCCTTTTAAAAGAAATATCGTGTGTTTTATATAACATAGAAAATATTAACACTGGTTCTCTCTGGCAGTAAAATTGTGGAGGGTTACTTTTTTCATTTGTGTTTATCCGTATTTTTTAAATTTTTATTTAAAAAGCCATGAGTTCTTACTATCAGTATTGTAGTTTGTACTAAAAATAGAAAGATCGATACAAATAAAATCTTGGCACTCACAGCCTGATGGGGAAGTCAGAAAGGAATGTAAATAAATCATTCAATTCATCATGAGAGATGTTAATGCTCATATACATCCATGGAATTATAGAAGAAAAGGCAAATAAATCTTTTGGAGGAGAGAGAGATTAAAAAAAAATCACACTGAAGAAGTAAAATTGTCACTACTGGCGGATGAACTTTTATGTATACGGTATATATCATATAGTATGTCATATCATATATATATATATATATATATGACCCTAAAGACTCCATAAAAAACTGTTAGAACTAATAAACAAATTCAGTAAAGCTGCAGGATATAAAATCAAAACTCAAAACTCTGTTGACTTTCTATATACTAATAACAAATGACCAGAAAAAGAATTTAAGAAAACAACCCCATTTACAATTGCATCAAAAGAATAAAATGTCTAAGAAAAATTTAACCAAGAAGGTGAAAGACCTGTATATTGAAAACTAGAAGATATTAATGAAAGAAATTGAAAAACATACACACACACAAAGAAAGAAAGAAAGGAAGGAAGGAAGGAAGGAAGGAAGGAAGGAAGGAAGGAAGGAAGGAAGGAAGGAAGGAAGGAAGAAAAATTGCGCTAAGGACCTGAGTTTTGAAGGAAGGCTAAACATTTTTCAAACATATAAAGCAGGAAAGGATGGTTTAGACAAAGGGAACATTGTATTCACAGGCATGTTAGGTATAACAATGCATGGCATATTCAGGATAAATATACAGTAATTTTGGTACACCTTTTACAGATAGTACATGGGACTAGCAAGAAATAAGCTAGATGATGAGGCCAGGGTCACATGTGAGAATCTTTTATGTCATATAGAAAAATCGAGACTTTTCCTTGAAGACTTATGAAGAGCCAATAAAGGACTTGAAGAAAGAAATTCATCATGCAATTTCTGTTTTAGAAGAATCCTAGCTCTAGTGAGGAGTGTGGCTTGAATAGGTCGAGACTGGGGGAAGGGAGGGTCGTGGCTGCGATTATCCAGGGGAAGGGTCATGAGGGCCCCATATAAGGAGGGTGTGGGTAGAAGATCTATGTTGAGAAAGATTCAAGAAGAACAGTTAATAAGACTTTTGCCTGGTTAAATGTGCATTGGCGGGTAGAGAGGGGTGCTAAATGGCCTTCAGGGTATTCTGGCTGGGGGAAATACTGGGCAGGGTTGCCATTCTCTAAGATGCAGAATATAGAGGAGAAGGTTTTGAAGGATGAGGGATGAGAATAAGTTTAATGTGAGATATGTCGAGATGGAAATGTTTGTAAGGCACCCAGGTAGAGAGAGGTTCAGTAGTTAGAGGTGTGGTGCTCAGAAAGATTAAGGATAGAGAAAAAGTCATGAACAAGGTCTCTTAACAGACACAGAAAGCCTGTGGGACATTCACCTTATCATCATCAAAAGGGAGAAAATTAAGATCACTGCTTGGCCTTGGAGCCCAAATCCAGACAATACAAGTCAGAGAGTTAAGGGTAAGATTTAAATGATAAAATATTTGTCATAACACATGCAATTCTGGCAGATAATAATAGTTGCTAACAAAGGCTGAAGACGTTTTTATGTGCTTATTTCATAGAAAGTGCAGCTAAAAATCTAGTTCTTCTCATTACAATGAAATGTTCAAGGATCAAACTCTTGAGACCAAACTATAGTTCCAAGAGTAAGAGGTATAAATGGGGTTTTTAAAACTCATTTGGGTCTACAGCCATGCTACCCTGAACAAGCCCAATCCCGTCTGATCTCGGAAGCTAAGCAGGGTCAAGCTCGGTTAGTACCTGGGTGGGAGACCACTTAGGAAGACCAGGTGCTGTAGGCATAAAAAATAAAAAAATAATAGATTGTAAGCTGACAAGGTCCTTGCAATCTGTGAGGTCAACCAAGGGTTGTCGTGCTTTAAAAAAAAAAAAGTTATTTGGTGACAAACTCAGAAACAACTATAATTCTTAGGAAGAGTTTTTTGTGCTTCATTAAGACTTATGTGCTTTATTTAGTGTAATGTGTTTAACATTGCACTATCGGATTAATTTCAAACACATTACATAAAAAGAGATGTAAAATGTATGGAATTTTTATAATTATGATGCCCCTTCCTATTAGGATCAGTATTTATAAATTTAAAGTTATGGTTTCCTCATGATCATTGGACACTTGAACAATCATTGCTGGAGGAGTCACATGGGAATCAGCAGATACTTAGTCAATCCTGCTACATAAAGCCACACCAGTTGGACACCAAAAAACATAGCATTTTTATGAGAGAAGTTTTCAAATAATGTTTTTAATTGGTAATCAGGCATCCACATAATGGGCAGGGTAGGACCAAAGCACATGACCTTTAAAGAAGAAAAAGGAAACAGAAAAAGAGGATGGAGAAACAGAACAGTAAATCGAGTAAACCCGTAATTATAAAACCAAACACTCTCTTCAGAGCTCTGCTTACACACAAACGGGCTAGACTAGTTGTTAATAAAACTTTGATTTTACAAATTACTTTATGATCCAAAGAGTTTACTATTCTGGACTTTTGGTGCTTCAAAACAAATATAGAGACTTTTCATAGTTGTCCTTGTCCTTAAGAGAACTGTCCTCTCTCTCTCAAAGCTCAACTAGGAGAATGGGCACCATGGGAACTGTTGCTCCGCTGCCAGGTGTCTGGCCCCGCCCAGTGTCTCCACTGCTCTCACCTCTCTTTCCTTCGCTTGTTCTCAGGAACCAGCTGTGCCTTCGCCGAGAGTTTGCGGTGGGCTTTATCTGTACACACATTTTCCTTTCCATTTATATCTTTATTGCTTTTTTGCCAGTGTAACAACTAAAGAAGGTACTGACAGTTTTTCACAGTTAAGCACATTATACAGAAACAGAGAAGAGGAAATAAAGTTAGAGTCTAAGAAATACTTTATTAGCCACGTTATTAATCCTTCTAATTGAACCATAACATCTGTCAATATATATTTTTTCTTTTAGTTTTATTTGAAGCTCAGTTACACAGAATTGAAATTATCATAATCTTTGTTTCAGAATGCATTATTATGACTGGTCTCGGAGAAGACATTTTTATTTATGTTTTTGCTTGTTTATTCACTAATAATAATAAGCAGAAGCAGTGCCTTTAAACTCACCATTCAACACAAGAATTAATATATTGCTAAAGGCTTCTATCGACCTCTGTGTTTCTCCCCTACTCATTATAAGCATTGCCCTTAATCTCGTGTTTATCATTCTCTTGCATATACATACATATATAAAAAATTACATGTATGATGTATGTATCATATATACACATAAACAACATATATACTTTGAAAAATTATGTATATACTTATATCTGTGGATTAGTTTTAGCTGTCTTTATAAGAATATCATGCAGTATTACATCATCTGGGACTTATTCTTTTCACTTACAGTATACTGCTAATATATTTATATTGTTGCATTTCATTGTATGAATACACCATAATTTATGGGGCCATTACTCTGTGATGGCTATTTGTGCTGTTTCCAGTATTTTTGTTTATCTGTTTTAGTTATGAAAAGTGCCACTCTGAACATTCTGGCACAGGTTTTCTGGAGTGTCTCTTGGGTATATTCCTTAAAGAGGTTTATCAGATATGTGAATGAGTATTCAACTTGACAAGATAATTGCAAGCAATGCATTTGAGATCCTATTGGCCCCATCTTCTCTAGTCCCTGATATTTTCATGAACCGAGATTATATTTAATCCTATTGTGTTCATGCCACCTGAGGTTCCTTTGCCCCGCCCTCTTCCACGAGGAACCATTTATACACGTTCGATTGGCAAACATGTATGTACTAGAGAGGAAGGGATCGACACCTGCCAACCTCGGAAAGGCCTGAATCAGAATCTCCACCTAAGTCAGGCTTCTCAGATCCTGGGATCAATTTGGGTCAAAGGAAAGGAAAACAACCAGCTCACGAAAGCAGACCGCCGGCCCTCTGTTGGCTTGGAACCAAGCCCGTTCCGACCCTGTCGCTGAGGCTCCCTTGTCCATTGTTTGCTGCAGCTCTTGTCTTGTGCTCCACTAGCCTTGTCGGACTCCTGTGGGATGATGGTTGGACTTCTTGCTTCTAAATC
>NW_006443262.1:288227-300688 GCF_000325575.1 Pteropus alecto | reverse complement strand
ATCAGGCTTTCACTGATCATTTGTTGTTCAGATTGTGGTTTGTGTGTGCTACTCATATTCCAGCTTGGCCTGTTTTCCTAGGAAGAAGGACCCACACTCCTCAGTTACTTCCTCAAGCCTCTTTCCAAATTTCCTGACCCTGTGGGTCTCCTGATTGACATCCTTCCCCTTCCCGCTTTCCACCACCACAAAAGAGGCAGCAGTGACTCTAACAAAGAAAGAGGAGTTTCACAAACCTTTCTCTTTTCTCTCAATGCTCAGGGAGACTTACTCTGTTTAGCCTTTAATACCTTTTATTCCCCCCACCTCCAATGCTATAGAGCAATTTAGCCTTTGGAAGAATTTATTTTATTGACTGAACCTCATTGTAAGTCTACAGTTTTTCTTTTCCTTGATACAGTTGTATCATTACTACTGCCCTTACTAGATATTCTTTAACACAGAAGTGAAAGGAAAGTAGACAGCAACTTTGCATAAGTTGGAAGAACGCAGGGAAGGTGGAAAGAGATTTAAGAAGAGGTTTGTGTTCGACAGAAGGAAATCACCTTCGATGAAATCAAAAGAGCTGTAATTAGTGAGACATAAAGGAGTCCAGAGCACTCCCCCCGCCCAACCCCGGAAAGGAGCAAAGAACGTGACGAAAAAGGTGTGAAGTCCCACAGTTTTCTATGCCAGGCACCAAGTCATACTGTGAGCCAAGGCAGCGTGATTGCTGTTGAGAAAATGATGACGGCAGTAAAAGCAAAAGTCGCCACAGATGAGTGTATAATGACATGCAAGCTAGTTATAGTATCATACAAAGTATTTTCAGTGCCCTAAAAATCCTCCGTTCTCTGACCATTTATACACCACCCCCAACCCTGGCATATTTATTTCGATAAAATAATTGAACATAGATTTCTTTATCTGCCTTCCAGAATATTTAATATGTGAATTGCTTTGCAAAAATTAAATTTGAAAGCTTTCTCCACACTTAATGGTTTAAATAGGGACTGACTAATGCTTAAAAACCACCATCACCAGTCTACAGAAATTGAATAATATGAAGTAAGTTAGGTGGTCTCAATGTCAGTGAATGGTGAGAAGAGATGCAAGCCTTGAACCACAGGATTATTTTTAAAAATTACATAGGTGCTTAGATGCTAAGGTGCCTTGCAGAGGAGTGAAAACTGGTGTCAAGTAAATGGAAGAAAAAGCCTAGGGTCCCTCTGTGCCTACACCAGGCCTGACTAACAGGCCGGGTGCAAGGCCCTCTCCTTAAGCCCCACACACACAGGGCGCTCCTGAGCACCTACCAGGCCTCACATCGCAGAGCTCCTCCAGTCAAGAATCCCCACTCCCCGCCCCAGACGTGCCCTCATCCAACGCTGTGATTCCTCTCTCCCGCTCAACTTCGTACTGCTGCCTTCCCTTCCAAAGCCTTCCACAGCGTTCTCTGGATCCCAGTTTCATGATAAGCAAAATTTTTAATGTTTTCACTTTACTCATTCACTCTCCCCTCACACTCCTGGCCTTAATGTAGACCCGAGGACAAGGACTGCCTGCAGCCTTCTTCCACAGTTCAGGTGTCTCAGGACTGGGAGTGGCCGTGCCGTATCTTTACATTGCAAATTCCAGTTGCCCTTTATTCTCCCTCTGCGTGCAAACGCTTTGAGACCTGTGTCATTTACTAACACCACCTTCTGTCTCCTCCACTGTTACCATCAACCAACCTCTGGACCTCCTCCATCCAATATCAAAGACTTCAGCACTGACACGTAATCTCTTTTTCTATACCCCAGCCCTGCCATCACCTTGAGTGACTATCAAAGTTCACATTGTTGACCTTTCCAATTCTCTAGCACCTTGAACTCCATGCTTCTAGTTTCCTCCACATCCACTGTACCTCAGCCTCCAAATCCCATGACCGTGTGTCCTGGACCTGGACCTTGTCATCCCAGAGAACTATCCCATCTAAGAAAATAGTGTCAAACCTGAGACCCTCTGATTAAAAACCTAACTTTGTAGCTCTCTCATTTAGTTGCTTCTGCTACATTTGTTCTTCACAGGGAACTCCTACTTGTCCGTGTTCATCAGCCTCCTATCTTCCTTCCGTACTACCCAACTTAGCTGTTGTTGTCCATCAATTCATCCAAGTAATATCTTCTATTCCTTTGTTCTCCATCCCGTCCACATGACCAAACCCCACCCTGCTTCATGCCAACAGATTTCTTCCTATTGGGAATCCAGGCTGTTCAGTGCTGTAAGAAAAAATATAATAAACCTCTCATTTAGGTGCCACTATATAAATTCATGGTCACCATCCTCAACAGAATCTTTAATCCTATACAACCACACAGAGCTCAGGATCTGGAACCAGATTGGATACATTTGAATCTCAATACCAACCCAGCACTCACTGTGTTACCTGAGGTGAGCCACTTAACTTCTCTGTCCCTCAATTTCCACACCTGTAAAACAAGATAATAAAAGTGTCCACTTCCTATGGCTGCACTGTAGAATAAATGAGTTAGAGCAGTGAATGGCACATAACAACCACTCCATGGGGATTATACATTATTATTATTATTTCGGTAATTGGATTTCTCTGCTTCATCCTCTCTAGTGGTTATGTCACACCTTTGTCACTCACCCCTTCTTCCTCCTGCTGCACTCACTTTTATTTGGCTCTTTCTCACTCATTCTTTTAGTATCAGCTTAGATTTCACTTTTTTCCAAGATGTCATACTTTGTCCCACTGTACACCCACCCCTACATTTGGATTAGTCTCTCCTCCCTGCTGTCCTAGCTACACCTCCCTCCCTGCGCCCTCCATCGCCCTGTCGACTGCAATGCCTCTGGCAGGCCTGAGAGAAGGTCCTTGCTCTCTGTTGTAACTCTAGCACCTGACACAGAGCTGGCACACAGAAATAAATCACTTTATATGAATACTATTTCAAAAAAAGGAAGACTCAGACAAGACCGTGAACTCCCCGAGTAGGGCAATTTTATATTATCTTTGGATCAATTTTAATACCTCGCAAGAAATATTGTAGTACTTAAAAATCAAAAAATATTTTTCAAATAATGTTTCTGTGTCTCTTGAAAGTTTTTTTTTAATTTCCAGAAGAATCTATACTCTTTATCAACTTGCTTCTTCTCTGCATATCAAAATAGTCTCATCCTTCAAAGTTCAACTCAAAAGCCATCTTCTCCAGAAAGTTTTTACCAACCCCCTACTGGTTATCTATTGCTGTGCAACAAAGCACCCCAAACTTAGTGGTCTAAAACAACAATCTGTTAGAATATTTCAAAGTTCTGTGGGTGATCTGTCGTGTGGCTGGGGCAGCAGTCATCTGAATGCTTGGCCGGGCCGGACATCCCAGATGGCACAGTCCCACAGCTGGAAGTTGGTGGGTGAAGAGCTTGGCAGAGGCTCTTAACTAAAGCAGCTGCATGTGGCTTGGGCTTCTCGCCGGCAGCCTCTGGGTCATTACTCTTCTTACATGATAACTGACTTCCAAAAGGGAGGAAGCCATCTAAGGACTATGGCTGGAAACAGTTTGGGTATCACTCCTACTACATCTTATTGATTAAGGCTATGAAGTCCTTCTTGGATTCAAGAAAGTGGAGAAATAAATTCCATCTCTTGATGAATGAATGTCAAGGTCACATTGCAGCAGAGTATGTAAGATGTGAGATATTGTTGTGAGCGTCTTTGAAAAATGTAGTCTGTCTCATCTCTCAAGGCAAAATTAATCCCCTTCTTGTATATTCTCTAGGATTTTATTTCTTTCTTTTTAACATTGATTTCTACCTCTGGGCCCAGGATGATTTTGCAACAAAAGGTCTCCACCTATATGCACCCAAAACTTTGGGTAAATGGAATAACATTATATGACTCAAACATATAATTACTTCAAAGTGTATGTAGATGTTTTGTGATTAAATTTCTTTCTTTCTTTTTTTTTTTTAACCAACCCATAATAGAAATTCAACTAATATGGGGAAATCTGTACAATTTTTATGTGAAAAAGTGGGCCTTTATGCTCAAAAGTGGTTGACTAAGCCTTGGTTGGTTTATATGTTTGTCTCTTTTAAATAAATTAGGTGCTACCAAGCACAAGGACTTAGTTTGATGGCCTTTAGATTCCTAAAGTGTAGCAGATTAAGTTACACAAAATAGACGCTCAGTAAATGTTGACTTGGTTTGGTTACAAATTTCACTTAAAAATGTAGTCTCTGCCATCTACTTATACATTCAACAGGTATTTATGAGACATTTACTACGTCGCAAACAATAAAGACTGGGCATAAAACGGTGAACGAAAGCAGCGTGCAGCACAGTGAGGCGAGATGCCGATTACCGAATCGTCATGAGTGTAAACTTTCAATCATGATCAGCTCTTCATGCAGCTTCCTAAGGCCGCCTTAACAAAGTACCATGAGCCAAGCGGCTCTAAAAGAGCAGATATTTATTGTCTCCCGGTTCTGGACACTAGAAGTCTAAAATCAAGGTGTCGGCAGGGTCGGTTCCTTTGGAGGCCGCGAGGGAAGGACGAGTCCCAGGGCTCTCTCCCTGACTTGTAGATGGATCTCCTGGTGTCCTCTTCACACCATCTTCCCTCTATGCACATGTCTGTGTCCAAATTCCCCTTTTAATAAGGACATCAGTCACCTCGGGTTAGGCCCACCCTAATGATGTCATTTTAGCTTAATTGCCTCTGTAATAATCCTATCTCTCAACAAGGTTACTCTCTGAGGTACTGGGGTTAGGACTTCAGCATACGCATTTGGGGGGCTACAACTCAACTCTTAAGGCTTCTCAAAGGGAAGGTCCGTAGCGGTCAGAGAACTCACAAGAGGGTGTTTGTCATCGTCAGAGTGGCCAAGCCAAGGCTTCCTAAGGGAGTGCGGCTGAGTGGGGCCACAGAAATGACATGCTTTTCCCCTCCACACAATCTGATGAAAGACGGGTAAGAAGATGGGGGCAAAAGGGTAACACGATCAGATTTATACATTTAAAATTTGTTAAGAAAATGTGACGCCTACAGTGATATCATTTTACTCCACAGAAGTTTATGTTTGCTTTCTATCTGTGGCCATGGTTACCAGCAAGCTCAGATGAACATAACTCAATCAGAACTAGAGATGATTCCTAGACAGGGCCCTACTCCTAGGATGTACCTGTTTACAGTTCTGACACAAATCCTGGGGGTTAATCCTGAGCAGGAAGTCAGGTGAGGGTCCTGAATTCCAGATTTTGTCCTTGTAGCTTCATGTGTCTGTCAAAAATTTTCCTGAAATTCTCAGGCTATCCTGCAAACAGTAGACATCCCTAGGCACAGCTCCCAATGTCAGGTTCATCTTTCTGTGTTTTCTTTTCTTCTTGGCAGAGGAGTTAGTTCAAATGACCTATTTTACCATTACTCTTGTGGAGAACAAATTGGTAAAAGGACAGGTGAATGCTAGTAGAATAGATAGAAAACTTGGCATTAATCAAACATGATGATTATGATAACTAGGAGCAGAATGGCAAACAGGAAAAGAGATGGATAAATGGAGAAACATTATAGGTACACTTGGCAGAACTCAGAATGGATTAATATGGATAATGAGGAGGAGAAAGGTGCCAACGATGACTCTTATGCTTCTAGTTTGAGCAACTGGACAGATGGGATCGTTTTCACTGACATAAGGAATATGTGCAGAGGATGAACAAGATGTGAAGAAGGATCACATGTTTCAGTTTGAATCTGAGATGCTTTGAGACATTCAAGAAGCTACATCAATTAAACATCTGTATGCAGGAACTCAGAAAAGAGTTCTGGGTAAGAGATCTGTACGTTTTCACGTCTCCATGGACGTAGAAGATGGACTAGGTAGAGGTTTGAGAAACTCCACCATTCAATCGTCTTTCTTTGGAAAGGTGAAAGAGAGAAAGAAGGAATGGCCAGAGATGTATGAATAAAACCAGAAAATGAAGAAAGGTTACTACTTCAAAAAGAGGGCTGGTTAATAGCATTGATTGAGTGCTGCTAGATATTCAGGTGTGATAAGTAAGGATGATCTTGCCAAATTTAAGTCACTAGTGATGAGACAGCAGGTAAATCACTGCAACTTATATAAAGCTATTAGGAGAGCAACCCTATACAGCTCTGAGAGGACAATAGACAAAAATTCTTGATAACTTCAAAGTAGGAAAAGACTTCCCAAGCAAGTTATCAAGGCATTACCAATAATGGAAAATATTGATAAATGTGACTACATTAAAATAGTGTCTCATCCTTAAAAGATACTATAGGGTTGAAAAAGGAAGCCACATAACGGAAGATGATATTTGCAACATTTAAAAACGACAAAGACACTGTACTCAGGTCTGTGAATAACTCAAAGAACAATTAAAAGAAAACAAAAAAGACAACCCAATAGGAAATGGGCAGAAGACTTTACAGGCTCTTTACAAAAGAGGAGATCAAAATAATCAATCAATATATGAAAAAGTGTTCAATTTGTATAGGAATCAGTCATACGCAAATTAAACCACACTCCTCCCGACCTAACCCTCTAACTGCAATGTTTAAAAGTTTGAGAATACTAAGTGCTGACAAAGATGAACTCCCAGAAGCTGTGGGTTGGAAAACACATTAGTACAAAATTTTGAAACACTTGGCATAATAAACCTTTGAGCAGAGATTCCACTTCCAAGTGTAAAACGCTAGAGAAAAATTATGTCCATATGTGCTAGGATTCATGTACAAAAATATTCTTCACAGCATCGTTAATAGTATTCTCCAACCGAAAAAGAACTCCAATGTCCTTCAACAGTAGAATGGCTAAGTAATCTGTGAGATTTCATGCAAAGAAGAATTATACAGTAATGAAAATGGATGAGCTGGAGTTTATGTGCAACCATTGGATGAATTTCATAAGCATATTGTTGTGTTAAAGAAGCAATACACAAGGATGTCTAATTATGTGATTCAAAGGCAGGCAAAATGAAACTATATTGCCCAGGGATGTATACCTAACTGGTAAAACTACAGAGAAGCAAGGATGGGTTATCACACAAGTCAACAACGTTTACCTCTTGGCGAAAGCTTGGGGATTGTAATTGGGGAGGAGGCAGGGGCCATTTTTGAGGGGCGAGCAATGTTCTACTTTTTGACCAGAGTGGTGCTTATATGGTTGTTTGCTTTCTAAATATTCTATAAACTGTACACGTTTTATGATCTTTCTGTATGAAAGATATATCTCACTATAAAAAGGTAAAAAAAAAAAAACCACCCTACCTCTAAAATTATACTATTTAATTGTGAGTTATTTCATTATTTTTGTAAATGGTGCCTTCTAATAAATCAGTGTGTACCAAGGCTATTAGAAGTACAGCCATACAAGATGTTATATTTTGCTGGTAAAAATTCCCTATACTAGTGGAATCAGATAAAAATATGAAAAAAAATTGCTTTGATTTTAGGTCGGATCATTAAATGCATGTTTCCTTGCAAAGAGGAATTTCCAAGTTGATGTGTATGAAGCTAGGCAAGGTAAGAGAATACTGAAATTTGTGAGCTATGGTTCTCTTTCTCTGACCTCTTTCTCTTTAGATTTTAAAAAGGAATTTTTTAAAAAAGAGAAACTGTTAGAATTTTTAAACCTCAACTATCTAAATTCATTTAATACAAATTTACTACTATTAGTATTTTCTTTAAAAGAGTTATCAAGTTCTATTTATTTGGTCCTGATTCCACCAGTTTGTTCAGGTGTTAGATGCTCATCCCATCTTGGGATGTCAAGAGATGTGCGTAACATGTCTACTTCTAATGCCTTAGATGTCCGAACGGCTACATTTGCACGTGGAAGAAGCATTAACTTGGCCCTTTCTTATAGAGGACGACAAGCCCTGAAAGCCATTGGCCTGGAAGATCAGGTACCTTGTTAATGCATTTTCTTTATGGAAGATAATACCTGCTGTTTTTCACAAGTTGCATGGTCTTGATTTCATCCTGGTTCAAAGCGCTATTGAATGCCAAGAACTTCCCCACGAAGACTCATTCTATAAAGTTTTCAAACTTTTAAATTTGGTGACAGGGTGAACATTTGACACTCAAGAGCCCTGGAGGATGCAGAGCACGAGGCATGAATTAGGGGAGTCGGGTCCTGCAGATGATGACTTTTCCCCAAACAGGCTCTCAACAGGACAGTAGATCTCCGCTTTCTGAAAGTGTGATCTGAGATGACGTTAGGATGAGACGAGGCAGGCAAACTCCATTCTTTTGACTATATAGGTCAATAATCTCTTATCCACAATTCTATGCTCCAAAAAGCTCTGAAAGTAGAAAGCTTTTCATCAGGAATTCAGCAGCAAATTTGACCTGATGTGAGACTGTGTGTGGCCTTAAAAAAAAGATCTCATGAGATGTGACTATGTTTTGCTACAAAAGTATCACGTTTGATTACGAGGTGGTGCCTCAGACACTGCTGGGTGCTATGTGACATCCACATGGGCACTACGCGACCACTCTAAAATTTAAAAGCTTCTAAATTCTGAAACCAATGGGCCTCAAGGTTTTGGATAAGGATTGTGGGCCCGTAGTGGATATTCTTCACAAGGCTTCGATGTCACTGAACTTGTGTCTATCATACAGTTTGAAAATGTGTATTTCCCTTGATAGTACTTTTGTTGCCAATGTGTCTTTGAAACGGTAATATGTTAATGTAAGTGCCATTTGCATTTTGTAATTTTTTGAGGTCTGTGTGTAGGAACACACCACACGAGTTTCCAGGAGTCCTGGGATTTATGCCCTGCATGTTGCTTTCTTTTGTGATCATTAGAAAATCACTTAACCTCTTTGACAAAACACCATTTTCCTCAAGTTTAATGTTTGATTTAGACCTGATAAACTTTAAGTCTATCAGTACACAATGTGGGCCCTCCAGGACCCCCAGGTCTTCAGAATATTCATGTGTCTTTTGAGTGAATGTTGTTTGTGGAAATTAGCGAAAAACTTGAACTTCACGTCTGACCGTCACAGTACATTTCTATTTCTAAATCTGAAGGTTAAAAAGAAGCAAAAGCAAAATTTTCAGGAACACAGTTTTCATTAAGTCTCTACTACACTGTGCTTCCATTGCCCTTTACATTATTTTTTGAAAATATTTTAAAATTATATTTTAAAATTAATATCTATCTTATTTGCATTATTCCACGTTATAGTAATGGAAATAGGTATTTCTGGTTTTATTTCAGATTGTATCCCAAGGGATTCCCATGAGAGCAAGAATGATTCATTCTCTTTTAGGAAGAAAGTCTACAATTCCCTATGGGACAAAGTCGCAGGTAGGTTTTCCTCCGAGACGGAGTCTCTTTTGGTTATAGCTGAGTCCAATATCTAGAAATGGCCACTTGCTTGTTGGCCCTTCCTTTCTGCTCTAGCCCTGTCTTTGACATTGCATGCCTCGGTCTGGAATTTGGGAACAAGTTCGTTCATAGGAGATGCCTAAAATAGGGCCCAGTCTCTAACAAACGTTCGATAAAAGTTAGATGTTATTGTCATTAGGCTGGCTTTTGTCTCTATGCTTTGCTTGTACTGGACACCTTTACCTTCCAGTCTCTTTTCAATTACATAGAGAAAATTGCTGTCTATTTATTGTCAAGCATAATATGCAAGAACAACTCTACGTGATGTTGCTCACACAAAATTTAATTGTAATATAATGTATAGAATAAGCCAGAAATGCTTTCAGTATTGTATAATTTCTAAAACAACAGAGTTCAGATGCTGACATAGAGTTTATCAAAGAAAATCTATTATCCTGCTTTGTTTTTTTCTTCCAATCTTTTGCAAAGTAACATATGGAGTTGGGCAAAGTATGTATTTTTACCTAGTTATACATTCTAAGTTTGTTTCTAGGAGAGAATGAATGAACCAAACATCTATCCACAGGAGAAAAACTCCAACTTGCTTTATCCAGCAATGTGCCATTTTATTAAGTGCAGTTCATATTCTTCTGAGTCTGACCCTCTGCAGAGTTCCCACTGAGGGCAGAACAACACTTGTTAGACAACCCTGGGATCTTGTAAAATGCAGTCTGACTCTGTAGGGCTGGGGTGAAGACTGAGGTTCTGCATCCAAACACACCCAGGTGGTGTCCATGCTGCTGGTCTGTGGACCGCGTTTTGGGGAGCAGGAGACAAAGCACACATGCTCATGGGAACAGGACTCTGAGTGTCAGGAGTGCACGACTGTGTACTTCAGAGAGGGAGCAAGCTTTAGTTTTCAGAGACAACTTCCTAGAGAAAGTGAAATCTGAGATAGACATTTTGTTTAAATCTTAAATTGGCAGTGAGAGAGCATCAACCCAATAAAGTGAAAGTCCATCTATGGAGAGAAGTCGAGTGAGACCAGATCTCTACAAATATCCAGGTGTGTATTGGGCAAATGCACTTTCTCATAACAGAATCTCGTAGCGATCAACAACATTAGCTTCATCGAATCCAACCACCTTGCTTGACAGACGAAGAAAGGCCGCATGATCATGTGAGCTTGACACCAAGGGAGAAACGAGGCAGGTTTCTTAGGCAACGGCACATGGAGCATGATGCAGGAGGCCCTCGCCACTGAATTACGCTGTTTCTTTTACAAAGTGGAGAGTGACTCAATAATCGTTCCACCTTTTTCTTTGATTAATATGGAATGTGCGAGGAAACCATCCCCTCAGCCGAGAGTGAACCAATAAAACATAAATAGACCAAGGAGTGAGATACGGTTCAAAATATGAGGAGAGCTAGATGAGGAGAGTCACTTGGACCTGAGGCTAAAAGGTACCCATGCCACCAGAGATGGAGAGAGAGCAGCAGCTTCATCTCCAGGGACTCCCCATGAAGATAAAAACGTTGGCGGGAGTTTCCATTTGGGTGCCTTCAATACATTAGAAAAGGGAAGTAATGATCTCTCCCCGATCAATCCCGCTATTTCTCAATTCTTAAGAACTGAGTTAAGGCTAAATTTACAGCCACCCCTCTTTCTTTGGTTCGCATCATTACTTTTATGTCTGAGTCAAACGTCGGGGGCTCCTTCTTCTTTAAGAACCATGGAAAATTGCTGTTCCCATGAGCGTGTGTGCTTTGTCTCTTGCTCCCCAAAACGCAATTCCACAGCCTGAGGAAGTCTAAAGCCCTCTCCATGACCCCAGAGTTTCCACGAGTCCCCAGGGAGCCTACCCTCTGTTGGCTTCCACTGCCTCTCAGTGTCTACTCCCTCTCAGTATTGGCTTTGAACTGTGACGGTCAGACGTGAAGTTCAAGTTTTTCGCTAATTTCCACAAACAACATTCACTCAAAAGACACATGAATATTCTGAAGACCTGGGGGTCCTGGAGGGCCCACATTGTGTACAGAACAGCAAACAATTTAGAAATCCCTAATATGCACAATTGGATCTCCAAAATCCTTTCTGAGCCCCTTCTCTGAGCCTCCCTCCTCCAGCTGTTGCTTTCTTGGCCCGTTCTCTCTTGCGGTGCCCAGGCTCTTCCTGTCTTGCTGGGTACTCCCATCTCCTCTCCAGGTTGCCCTGGGAACTATCAAAATACTCGCTAATGTACAGAGCAGGTCAGAGTTTCCCAATTCTTACTCCTCATCACCCATACCCAGAATAGAGAAATGGTGCTTCCTTTACTAGGGAACATTCTCATTTGAAGGCATTAAGGATATAGAATCTAAACATTTTTTTCTAATGTATTAGAAAAAGTCAGCACTGCAACTATTGTCTTACAAATATCCAAAGGAGATAATGCAACATCCTTAAAATTATATTATTGTTGTTGTTGTTGTTATTATTTTGGTTCCAAGGGATATTTTATAGCTCTTACTTTTTTATTTATACTTGTTTCTCATAAGATCAACCTTTTAGAATAGATATTGGAGAAGTGAGACTTGATGGGAGTGACTTTAACTTTTGGTTATGATACAATGCTACCAAAAGATATGGAGCAGACTAGACAGGGACATTTTCCGGTCTTCCTGCAGGAGCCATGTGTCTGTCAGCTCTCAGATGTCAACCAAGCCTGATTACTGATGTGGAAAGAATATTTCCCCATGTAAATGAGACTTCATAATTAAAATGTTTCCTAATATCCTTTGAATAACAAGTATAGATTCCATTGACATGAAGTGATTAATGATACCAAAGACTGGAAAACAGAAGTGGGAGGCAGAGAATTAAGAGGTCCCCTTTAATTTTAATTTACATAAAGACACAAGAAACTCTTCTGCAGGCATTGCCTCTGTAGCATGACCAAATTATTTTTGTACCAAATATAGATCTGTTAATTTTAAATGTCTACATTTGAATAAGGTGAAGTCATAAATTAGCATATTTGTGTTAAAATGTTGTACCATAATTTGGAAAATTATATGCTAAAAACTTTTAAAGCAATAGACTCACTCTGAATCATAAGGCTGCGTTATGACTTTCATGGGC
>NW_006443262.1:280727-288204 GCF_000325575.1 Pteropus alecto | reverse complement strand
CCCTATAAAACAATAAATATTAAAAATTAGATTTTATGAATGCATTGGTATAGATATATATAATCCAGGCTAGATTCATTCTTATATGTTCATTTGACTTATTTTTTCTTCTGCTTTTAAAATAAACTAAAATTAAAACATTTTTATCTACCCTTAAAAGTATGGTGGGCCCTAGGTACTGTGCCTGCCATTCCTCACGAACAGTTGGCCCCACTGAATTGACCTATAAAGTTAGAAACAACCAACACATGTTCCAGAGAAAGTTGATCCTACTCCTACCAGCCCCTCCCACCATGATCACACACAAACACACACCCTTTTATATCGAAGTGAAGGCCTTCCAAGTTGTCTCTTTGAGAAATAGTACATTTATTCTAGTGATCCTATCATTTCTGAAGTTTATTAAACAGCTCAATTTGGACACTTAAGATAAAAATATGATATTTATAATTGGTTGAAACAAAACTATCTTAGTGAAAATAATATTTTCCTATAAGAGAATAGTTTGGTTTTTATAGTATCAAACTTTGAAAAAGCCTGTGTTTAAATTTAAGCATCATATTATATGTTTTTAGTTAAAGTGTTTATTTTTTTAAAAGGCTTCTAGCTAAATTGTCGTAAAACTAAGCTTGCCATCGTCTGCTAAATAATGAATATTTCCTATTTTTGAGCGAATAACATAGAATTATATTTGTCCATTCTCCTGAGACAAACAGTACTTACTATATTTTTCTTGCAGTATATTCTTTCTATCAGCAGAGAAAATCTAAACAAGCATCTATTAACTGGTAAGTCCAATGTTTTATTTACCAGTTGTCATTTTGAGTGAAGCACATGAGACTAATCTTATCACATGATTTATTGGGATTTGTTTACTATTTCTTTTTATGGGTTATTAAAAGGAAGACTGTGTACAATACCAATTTCTTCTTGAAAAGTACTAGTGATACATCCTCTGGCATCTTTTCTTCATGTTTTCAGTGAGTCAAGTGAAAGTCATTGGTTCAACAAGTATTGAACTCCTGTTGTCTTCTAAGCTCTGGAATAAATGAGTGCTCACTCCTCGATGAAGGACTTACAGTTTAGCGGGCCAAGAGATATACTCTACTGATTTGCAAAGTGACATGATTAGATTTGCATTTTAGAAAAACCAAAAGCAGCAGTGTGGAGGCTGATAGAGGGCTGCAGTCTTTAGGGTACTGGGATAACCCCTGTGTGCAAAAACGAGGGCCTAGATAGACTAAAGCTATGGCAATGGGGTTAGAGACAAAGGTGCAAGTTCATAATTTCTGTAGGAGACCAAATAGAGGATGTAGGAGACTGAGAAAGAGGAAGGTGTGGAATACAAAAACCCTGAGGTTTCTAACTTGAGTAACTAAAAGGCCTACACAATAAAGGAACACACCCTGGCTGCTAATTAAGTCTGTAGCCTGGCTAATCCAGCCAATCACATCCCATGTAGCCTTTGATCATAATAGTTTTTTCTCCTCCTCAGCATTTGTACCGAACAGATTCACTCTGTAAAACAAGCCACTTAAATATTTCTCTTGTCTTCTAAATCAGCCCGTCTCGATACAGTCCAGCAGTCTCTGATCTTTGGAGAGTGGTCATCCATGACTTATCTGTGTTTCTCCATTGTCCCCTACCCAAAGCCAGTTGGCAATATTTGTTTTGAGTTTAATTGAATTGAACTGGGAGAAAGAGTAATGAGGGAAGTTACTCTAATGATTCACCAGGGGCTTAAGAAATAGGCTTAGTATTCTTAACTCAGTTTCTTTACTTACATTTGTAAGACTGTCTTTTGGATGGGTAGATGGGTGGGGTGGGGCTAGGTGGCTAGATTTACTCATGTTGATCCTAAGAAAGTAAATACACTACAAAACAGCTTTTAAAAAGGTAGTATAGCTGACCTAAGACGATCTCTTTGTAGCATACACTGAATGTATTAAAATAATAGCAAACATACATTCATGAGACACCAGACACCATACAAAGAATTAGTATCAATAATCTATAGTATGATAACTTGATTCAGAAGCCTCTAGGCATGGTATGAGAAAAGAACTTTGGCTGAACATTTCCAATCATAAATAAATCTTAAGTTAGAGGCAACTTTTAAAGTATGCAATGCTTGCTTCTTTCCCAGGGTGGCCAAAATTACAGCAATGTAAGAATTTGCATAACAGAAATTGGAATGTTGGACTTTTTTTTTTTTTTTTGAGAAATGAGGATAGTTGATTTTTGTTCATGTCTTTTACTGCCAAATGATTCAATTTACCAAACTGTTGTCAAATGACAATTTTAACTCATTATTTTTATGTTGCTAAGAATAAATAACTATCATACTATTGTTGGGGAATGATTAATATTTCAATTTGATAATGTGAAATAAGAATTGGAATTTTCTTTTTCTTTTTCTTTTCTTCTTCTTCTCTCTCTCTCTCTCTCTCTCTCTTTCCTCAGCTGTTGAGAAGTACCCCAACGTGAAGGTGTACTTTGGCCACAGGCTGCTGAAATGCTCTCCTGAGGACGGACTGATCACAGTGCTTGGGTAATCACCAGTCCGCTTTCACTTCAGAGTGAAAAGCAAAGGTCTGAAGTGAAAAAATTATATCTGTAAACTGTATTCTTAGGCTCTTTTGAAAGGGTTACATGATTACTAAAAGTGTAATTCAACTGGGTTCTAGATTCAATGAGTTTTAGATTGAAAATAGACCTTAGGTGCCCTCCGAATCCCCTCCCACCGTATTTCATGCTGGTGACCACACTCTGCCTCAGCCTCTCTGCCCTCGAAGCAGATGACCCCAGCCCGCTTCTCCTCTCCTCTTTCCGGATGTTGTTTGTCTGCTTCTCCTTAGCCGACTCTATTTCCTCTAAAGTTCCTCATGTCTCACTCCTGGGATATGTCATGGATTCACAGTCCTTTCAACAGCTGCTTGTAAAGTCACATCTCTAAAATGAACCTCTCTAGCCCAGGCCTCTCCCTACATTCCCAGCCCTTATTTCAATCTAATCAGTGGTAATTTATCATTAAACATCTTTGCAGGTACCTCTTGCCATGATCTCAAACATCTGAAACCTTGATCATCTGTTTTTCTCCAAGCATGCCCCACTCTTGACTTTCCTAGTATGATTATCCAGATAACTAGAATAATTTTTCTTGTGTCCCTTTCCCTATTTTCTCTTTTCTGCTGGCCTCAGAGAATACATCTCCATAGTCCTTGGCTATCATCCCTGCACAGGTCGGCTACTGCGGTCACCTTGTCCCCATCTCCCTTCTCTTCTGCCTCTGCTTCAATATACTGACTACAAGTGAGATTCCTTAAGTTACCAGTTTTCATACATCATCCCCCTAATGGAAAAAAATATAGATTTTCTTCCTTTTGCCGGGATAATGTATTTAAACCTTTTGTCTTAATGTTCAGAATTCTCTTCTTCTCCTCCCTCCTTTCCTCACCCACACTGTATTCTTTTGTTAATCTTATCTTCTGCTACCCTCTGCTCAAGCTAAACGTATGGGTCATAAAAAACATATCTTCGTCACATCTCTGTGATTGTTCATACATTCCGTCCACTTCACACTTTGCCTGCTTTTCGAGATTTTCTCCTTCATTTAGGAAACTCAACTCTAAGTCTTAGCTAGACACGTATGTGGTCTAGCACGTCTTTATTAATCAGTATGGTCGTGTATTATTCTCATTCTCAGAAGAAAATCCATCGTAGGGATCAGCATTATCCTCATTTTATAGCTATGAAGTCAAAGCTCTAAATCAGATGTGTAAAAGCAAGTAGTGGCCCTGCAAGTTGCTACCTTTTAGACCCAAGTGGAGGTATGTCATCATTTTCACCACTAGACCTTTTTTTTTTTTTTTTTTGTGGATGGTTCATTTTATTTTCCAGATCTGACAAAGTTCCCAAAGATATCACTTGTGACCTCATTGTAGGATGCGACGGAGCCCATTCAACTGTCAGAACTCACCTCATGAAGAAACCCCGCTTTGATTACAGTCAGCAATACATTCCTCACGGCTACATGGAATTGACTATCCCACCCAAGAATGGGGAGGTAAGTCCCTTTCCTCTCTTGTCCCCTTTCCACGTGCAGCTCCCTCCCCGATACTAGTGTAGAAGCAGGTTCTACCACAGTTCTCGGTTGCATGCCTTGGTCAGTTTTGAGGTTTGCCATAGGACTTAATAATTAATGAATTGTGGGTACAGATATTCATATAATAATATGTATGTATATATATCACTATAATATCACCATATAATAATATCGCTCTTCTTTACCCTTTGATATACTTTCATGAGTAGTAAAGAAGAGAGGAATTATAGCTACCTAACTGAAATTACACAAGAAATTTGTCTTACATAATAATATCATGTTTCTATTCTCTCTTGGGAGAAAAAAAAATGAATTGGGAATCAATTCTGTAAACTGAAAACCCAGAGTTCTTATACTCATGATTAAATCAATAATTATTGAATAAAGTGAACAGCAAGTAGTTGCAAGGAGATTTCCCTTGAATTTTTCCCATTCCCTGCTTCCTGCATTAAACCATGTACAGGTAGAGGCAAATATGTGGTATGTATATTTTATATTTGTCATAAGCAAATAAATGTAGGAAGTTATGAAGAAAAATTAAAATACCAACAGAAGGAATAAGAATCTTATAAGTAAAGGCAAGTAAATAGCATTACTTAAATACTGGATTTGCATATAAAACATTAATTTTTTCAGGTACCAATTTAACCTATTCATTTGAAATTTAGATATCTAGAAAATACCCAAACTGGGATAGTGGTATTATATACCAGTTACATAGCAAACCGTACCCACCAGTCAGATCCATATTTTGACATTTTATTATCTTTCTATTTTTATTTCCTAGTTAAAAACATATTTACTAATTCTTCAATGCTGATTTTATGATTTTCAGGTTGGTCTCATTCTTATGGACCAGGATCTGATAATTCTGAATTATAAAGTATTAGGGTCTGTTGAAAAATTGTCCCAGACTTGAGTAGAATCATGCCTCCTAATGTAGATTTAAGTTAGCCATTTATTTTCTAGGTATTCATATTTAATAGTAATGATCAGTGATTTACAAAAAATCTCCACAGTTTTCACATAGCAATGTGACCCAGACATAGGACTATTTTGATATGGTCCAAAAACAATTCAATAAAAATTACTTTCCCTTCCTTCCTCCCTCCCTCCCTTTCTTCCATCGTTCCTGTTTCTTTAATGTTAACAGATACTTTTGCTCTATCTCTGATGATTGGAGTGGGAGTGAGAGATTGGGTGAATGATGAGACTGGGTAAATAGAGAGGGCTGCTTTTGGCAAATGGATGGTAGACACATCTCCAGGCTGTCTTTGCACAGCAAGCAAACTATTTTTGCTTAGACATTATGTTCGGAGAGCTCGTAATGAGAAAACCAGTGGTGATTACTATGAGCCCGACCCTGGGACTGCTGTTGGATAAGCGTATCTGTTGAGAGCATGAGTTGGTAATAAAAAAGTTGAAAATTTAAAGGTTTGTTTTATAGGGTCATGAAATATGTTCTTGCCATCATGTTTGCTATATCACACTATAATCTATGCCAATGGTGAGAGGTATATATTATCTTCCAAATAGTTTTTAATCAGCAGTTTCAGCTTTTACAGTTGCGATGAACGGTAAACTGGTTGGCTGTCATTTATTCGTTCTTTCTATTTTGAGGTTGTGGAAGTGGTCAGAAGATAGCAAGAGGGAAAAGCAAGGAGGACATTCACCTCCCTCAGGCTGGTCTCTTCACTACCCATCTAAAACCCTGCTTCTTTACGCCGCCCCCCCACTCCGCCAGCGGGCTCAGCAGGTTCACTCTTACCCAGAAGCCACTGTCCTTCACTTAGTTGATCTACGAATCCCTTGTTTTAACCACTCCAGCCCCACAGATTTCTTCCCTTCCCAGTTCTTATTTCCCGTACTTCTAATTTGGCACCAAATCACTTATCGTCTCTCTACCACTTGAATTGTTGCTGATGGGAAGTTATTTGGCTTTCTAAATGGATACAATTCACCTATTCAACGACACTGTAAGGTCTTTAGGGTCAAAGAGTTATGCAATTATTTACTCCTTTGTGCTGGGCTTCCATTGAGACCCTGGGGGATAAAAAAAAAAAAGCCAGAAAGGAATGCTCTCTTCTCCTAAGACAAAAATAACTATGACAGAGTGTGAAAATGTTAGCTGGGAGACTATTCTGTGCTTCGTGTGCTCTTCTTACTATGTAAGATATGTACACATGGCAGGTGTTTTCTAACCATTTATTAAAAGTAATACAAACTAAATAGTTGGAAAATCTTATATTTGTAATATGCCTGGGAACCTCAGGATTTGGGTCAATTGATTTACCCGAATATCAGTACTTACTCAGGCTGTCATTGCATCATGGAGAGGTCACTGAAGAGACGAGACTTCTCTAGGAAACGGGTGATGAGAGGATTGTTTGTAAAATTTTGCTTTGCCCATGAAATTTATATTAGGATCTTTCCATCCATAAAAATAAGTCCCCAAATAAGGTGAAAAATAAAGTATAAAAATATTACACACAAATATATATATTTATATAGTTCAAATGCATGTATATTTTATATAAGTATATATATACACACACACAAGTATGTCTGTGAGTGTGTATGTGTGTGTACATGAAAATAAAGAGAAGAGAGAGAACATCTCGTTATAGCACGTTCTCGAATTCTGAATTATACCTGCTGTCAAAAACCCACCAAAGGCTGAGTTTTTTATAAAGACAGAACTCAAAATGTTTTCTAAGACTACTTCAACTTTGTGTAGCAATAGATGTGCATATCACCATGCATAAGATAGTGATTTAAATTGCCATGGAAACAGGTATAATAAGCAGAGTCAGCTTTATAGATGTGCTGCATTAACATACTAATCAAACATATATATATGTTTTTTTTTTCCTGCAGTATGCCATGGAACCTAATTATCTGCACATTTGGCCTAGAAATGACTTTATGATGATCGCACTTCCTAACATGGTAGTATAGAATTTCTTATCGACTATAATTTTGCATCTGTAATTAATGTTGTTCATTATTTACTTTTGTACTTTGTGTGTGTGTGTGTGTGTGTATATCTAATTAATCTCATCACCGTTTAGTCTATTTAGTGATCACATCTTTGAAACTTTGGGATTACTGTGGAAAAACTTAAAGTAATTCCCATTGTTGACTTTGAAAGAGATTTAACATACATGATGGCTAATGGGGGGTTATGTGTGATGGTGCCTGACTGTCTTCCCCCCCATGACAGGGAAGGAAAAAATGTCCCAAAATAAAGCCAATGAGATTTAGATTACAGATTAGGAAGTACTTTCAGCCATTAAGGTTTATAGAACATTGGAATATACATTATCAAAATAAGAGTATGTAGCTGTTCTTTCATTAGAACTTAGAGACTTT
>NW_006443262.1:277061-280672 GCF_000325575.1 Pteropus alecto | reverse complement strand
TTATTATATAGATGTAGTTATCTATTTCTCTGGTTGGTCTTTTTCTTTCATTTTCTCTCTCTTGTTACCAGTTCTGGGGTACAATGCCTATTAATACTGTCATAAAAGGAATAATAGAGAATAAAGGGAGAAGAAATTACATCCAACCCACCCATTTGTAATCTAAGGAGCGTAGCATTTGCTTGGTGAAAATGTCTGGGATTCACAGTGTAGACATTATCCCAACAACTGAGAAGCTGGGGCATAGCCCTGGGATGGGACTGGGCAGAGCTTGTCCTTGGGATGGGGGAAAACACCAGGGCGCCTCTACCATCTGCTTGGACATCCCTCCGAGGTGGCCCCTGGCCACAGCGGGAACCCCGTGATCTAGGGCCCACCTGTGTGCCGGCATCACCTGTTACGCTCGCCCACACTGTTCTTCCTCTACTCACAGAACAAATCTTTCACGTGCACTTTGTTCATGCCCTTCGAAGAGTTCGAAAAACTTCTGACGAGAAGCAATGTGCTGGATTTCTTCCACAAATACTTTCCAGATTCCGTTCCTCTAATCGGAGAGTAAGTGTCCAGAGGTGCAACTGTGCCCTTTGCTCCCTTGGTTTGAGTTATTCGAAATTCACATAAAGGTATAAGTTTTATTTCAGTCTTGCCTCAGTGTGACCAGTTGTGCGGTAACCTAGACAGGAAGATGATATTGGCAAAAATCTAAGGGGATGCTATGCTGTGAGGGGGATGCTGTGCTGTGAACAGGAAGCTGAACAACCGCAGGCCATAGTCAGTTTCTCTGGGCCAGACGACTGTCCAATGTCTGTAGGCCTTTCTATGTCCCGTTCAGGTTCCTGGTGGATATGCAAATCTGTGGCACAGCAAGTACAGTCAGTGCAACAAGTCTCAGATCCACCACTTACTAGCTGTAGAAGCTTCTCCTACGTTTCCTCCCCTCCAGAAAAATGGCAATAATAATCCTACCTGCCCCAAAGGCTTATTGTGAAGACTAAAGGACATCATGTCTATGAATCATTCAGCACAGGGCCTGGCACATAGAAGGTTCCCCAGACCGATAGCTGATTGTATTAGTTGTCTTCTTCATGACCCACGGCTCCTCTGGCCCGTGTCAGAATCGCTCTCCGTGAGGGCCTTGTCGTCTGTTCTCATTCAGTGCCCCTGTGCCCACTGTCTCTTCCTCTTGGATTCCAGCTCACTTTCTACCTCCAATGATATCTTCATAGAGGCAGCACGATGCTACGGAAAGACCGAGATATTAATGCTGCTTCTGCACCATCCGTCTTTGAATCTCAGAATTTTCATCCTTAAAATAAGCATCAAGAAACCTACATTTTGGGGCACTTGTAAATATTAAATGAGCTAACAATGTAAAAGGGAGAGGCTAGAGCCAGCCAATAGCGAGTGTTTGAAAAACGGTCAGTTTTCATTCTTTCCTGCAGATTGATTCAGTCTGCATTGATCTCTCCTTTTCTGAACACCAGTTTAGCCCTCATGTTCCACAGCTGTTCCTTGCCTCTCCAACAGTATTTAAGATCCTTGAGGTTGTGTACTGTTTCTCTCCACAAAACCTCTGTAGATGTTTGACAAACACTAGCTTGATTACAATTGTCCACTTCCAAATACATATAAATTCACATTAATTTTAATTTTAGTTTGTTGTGATTTAGTCAAATACACAGCAGCATCTCAATTTTTCCATGAAAACCTAAAACACACCAACAAAGTTGGAAATTGTATAGCTCGTGTGCATGATAATGAAATTTTCATGTCATATAATGCAGACATATTTCAAGTTATTGAAATGCAGTCAAACATGGTTTTCTTTTTTCTTTTCTTTCTTTTTTTTTTCTTTTTTTTTTTTTGGATGTGATTAACATTGTTGTAAACCAAGAAGGTAATTAGAACAATCTAATTTTGGGACTAGAAGACACTCCAGTTTCTCCTGTTCCTGTTTTCTTCCTGACATCCTCATGTTTTTGTTCAATAAAGTCCTATGGTAATAAAGTCAGTAAATGTAAAAGAATAGTGTGGTATTTAATACCCAATTTAGCATCTTTACGTTCTGATTATTTTCCTCTAAAGGCAAGCCCTGGCACAAGATTTCTTCCTATTGCCTCCGCAGCCCATGATATCTGTAAAGTGCTCTTCTTTTCACTTTAAATCACACTGTGTGCTGATGGGAGACGCAGCTCATGCTATAGTGCCCTTTTTTGGGCAAGGAATGAACGCGGTAAGTTCTTTTTCTCTAGGTAAGTCCCTGAATTTTTCTGGGTCGGCCGCAACTAAAAAATCTTAAATATAAAACATGTTGAAAACTCTCTTCACATAATCTCTGAGAAAACAATCAATTCAACGATCATCAGCTGTTTAACGAGATTGGTCCCTAACTACAGTCAAATCTTGGATTACTTGATCCAGTATTTTAATGTGGAGAGAAGCAGAAAGTGAAAGACAGTTTTCTGTGCAGTCAAAAAATGCATTGAGAGCTTGAAATGTGGAAATGACTATCGGCAATTCAAGACTTAAGTTTTAAAATATTTTTTCTAGAAATTACTCATAAGTACATAAATGTTAGGCTCAAAAAAAGAAAACGATCCCAAATTGTGTTTTATTTTTCTTCACTGTTACTTTCCAAAAGAAAGGAAAACACAATTGACACTGTTAAATAAAATTATGAAACAGATTAGATGTTGAATACTGCTGCCTTCATGAAAACTTTACTGTTCTGGCTAGAAATATATTTCAGATAAGAAATAGAGTTCAAACATTGTGTTTGTATTTGATAACCAGTGGCTTTAAAATCATAGTTTTCTTTTGTTTTTGATTGTTAGGCTATGTCCCAAGAATATATAGATTGCGAATCTAATCAATTGTATTTTCCACAAAGCAGTGGTAAACATTTTGTTTTATGAAAACATAAGAACGCACCAATTGTAGCTTAGTAGATAAGTGCCCGCCCAGGTTCTAGTATCAGAAGGCCAGAGTTCAAATCCTGACTCCAGGATTTGTTATATTATGTTCTTACACAACTAACTTATCTTTACTTCTTTATCTGTAAAATTGGGATTTTACATGAATTAATTAAGTATTTTAAAATGTTATTATCTCAGCCCTTGATGGGTATCTCTCATCTCTAAATTCCTATTGAATTAATAGTCTATATAATTGACAAGTATTTGCTTCAGATGTAATCTTTATAACTGATGTAAAAATTATTTTATTTTTTAACTTTTACATGTTTTTATACTGTCTCTAAAACTACGGCATGAATTTCTAGAAAGCAGGTTACATAGCTTTTGATTTTCTTCTTTTCCACTGCATTTAGCATAGTACCTTACTAATTTTGTGGCATTCTTGATATTGGAAATTTGCTTTAATCTTATAAGAGTTCTAGCCTGTCATTAAATTTCTTTAAATATGAATATTAAAGACCTGAATAGTTTGAATATAATTCTAATACTCATGCTAGAATACTATAATTTTTCTGGCTCCTTGAAGAAGCAATGAAATCCATCAAAATTATAAGAGTAATTTAAAATTTTGATCACATTCCAAATCATTAAAATTAATATATATGTGTGTGTGTGTGTGTGTGTGTGTATGTATAT
>NW_006443262.1:261513-276734 GCF_000325575.1 Pteropus alecto | reverse complement strand
GAATTGGGCAAAGAGAAAATCATCAAGCATGCAGTTGGTAGTCTTTTATGGTTAATAATTCATTGTCACCCAGTTGTATTCAGATTGAAGGTATACATCCTATGAATTATACCCACCAATGGAAAGGCTGTTCAAGATTGCTAAGAAGCTTCTACTATTTCTAGTTCATTTCTTCTCATTTTTTCTTACTTCAGGGCTTTGAAGACTGCTTGGTATTTGATGAGTTAATGGATAAATTCAATAATGACCTTAGTAAGTAAAATTTCTCAAATGGACATGCACTAGCCCTGCTGATTAATTATTGACCATATTTCAGGATTATCAACGTTTCTGTTAAGATCCTCTACCTCTGTTTTCTCCTATATCAGACAAAGAGCCCCCAGAGAGGGAAACATAGTTTCTTTCAAGGTTTGTACATGGAGGTCTATGCAGTGGGCCACACAAAGATGAAAGTTCCAAGGCCAGAGATACACGCTTTTCTCTCCCTGCAACCTGAGTATCACCCTCCCTGCATCCCTCCGCCATGCCCACAGAAACACTGGTAGATGTGCCAGGGCTTCCTCGCTCTCTGCCTTATCAAAGATTGCATTTGATACATCCATTTGCCTTTGATTCAAATCGATTCGGCCAATATGTTAATTTTACAAATATTGAAGTTTAAAATTTTTATATGTCATTTTGAAATTATATTAAATTAAATGTATGCAATTTTCATCTGTAAAAGAAATTGCCTAAGAACTAGATAGCTTTTACAACTCCTTGGCATCACATGTTCTCAAAGGCTACCTCTGAATTTAAATCTGCTTTAGAAAACTGGCTCTAAACCTCCACCCAGATCTTTAAGTCTCAAGGTTTTTGTTTTTTCCATCTATAAAGTAGGGATAATAACACCAATTCAGGGAGTTGTTGTGAAGAGTAAATAAAATAATTTGGCTGAAGCTTTGTTTTTCAATGCCTGGCCCAAAGTCGGTTCATAGTAGGTGTTTGTGATAGTATCGTAGGAAACCATTGGACACTGTAGTGTTCTGTAAATCAGAAAATATTATAGGTTCTGAGGCAAATTGCTTCTGGCTTTCTTCCTTTCTTTCCCAGTCATATCACTCAGATGCTCGAGGTCCAGAGGCATTTGTTTCCTCTCTTCTTAGCCCTCATGTGATTGGTTTCATGTGATAATGATGTTGGAGGTAGATGGACGGTTCACATATCAGAATATACTGTCAATATTGGTTTTGGTTACTAGGGAGCAAAGATAAAATAGTAATAATATGACAGTAATAATCATAACTAATATCACTGAATATTTCATAAGTGTTGGGTATCTTGCTGATTTTTTTAAGTGCGTTATCTCATTTGGTCCTCATGGAATACATGAGGCATAGGTACTGTTCTTGTCTCTATTTTACAAATGAGGAAATTTAATCTTGGAGAAGGATAAGGAACGGGCCACAGTCATATAGCTAGGAAGTGGTGAAGCCGGGACTTGTACCAAGGTTCTCTGACTTTAGAAATGGCTTCCTTAATAATGAGAGTTGTTTGGCCATGTGAAAGTTATATTAGTTAGTAATTAATTTATTGGATATTTATTCACTATTTACCATATGCCGGCTTAAAATCTCAAACATGAATGTAACATGGGGCCTGACTCTGGGAGATCACAGAATAATGGGGGAACTGTTGTTTAAGCTAATAAGGTATCTTAGGTGCAGCGAAATAACCGTGCAGGGGGGAGCATGGGAGAATATAAAGGGGAATAGCAAATTCTAGGCGGGACTACAGGAGAGTCATTCACAGTCATTTATATGAACTGTTTTCCATTTGTGAAATGAGGAAAATCGTGATTGACTAATCAACCAGTATATAGTATACTGATTTTACCATGTTTTACTTAATCACAGTAGGAAACACCTATGTGTTATTGCTCAGTATTCACAGATTGTTGGTCATCCAGACTGGTTATCCACAGTTTTGAAAAGTTACAGAGATCATTGGTAGAGACTACATTATTTAATTTTACCTGTGTAGAGTACAGCACATTTTTATAAACTGTTTTTGGAAAAGATGTATTATTTAACTTGGTTTTTAGGTATATGTCTTCCTGAATTCTCAAGAGTTAGAATTCCCGATGACCATGCGATTTCAGAACTATCCATGTACAACTATATAGAGGTGAGTGAGAAGGTTTGGCTCTATTTCAACTGATCATTTACTGATATTCTAATGAACATTCTTTTAAAAAATCTTTCTTTGTTCTAGCCTCATTTCGTGCATGCTGCAAAGAATAGGTACTAAAAGGACACACGCATACACACATGCACACACATACACAGTGGTCTTTACACACAGGTGGATTGTGACTATGTAGACAGTGACAATGACCCATACACATCATCTCCAACGACATTTCAATGACATGTAGTAGGTAATAAAGATGACAAAATGCCTGATTTCAATCTCTGATAATTCACATTCACAGGCTCAAGTCTTATATGTTTAGTAGAGTTAATAATACACCATTTTAATGAAAATATAACTTTGATATGTGTTAACGTATTTGGAAAATCTAAGAAATGTTAAATGGTGTTTCTGCTCTTAACATTATAAGCTGAAAACTTAGAGTAGCATTGAATATCCTTTGAGGCATTATGCAATGAAAAAAAATATGTAATACTGAAGATATTCGTGGTTAGATTAATAATCTGAAGGAAAACACAATTCAATTTTGAGCCAGTCATATGAAAAGTTCACAATAAATGGTTGTGGTTTTAGTTTTAAAATAATCAAATAAAAAAATTTACAAGATAAATTTAAAGAAGAGAGTGTAGCTGTTTTTTCATCTCTTCTGAAGACAGAAAGTACTAAAGTGGACTTCACCTTGAACAGAATGGTTTTATATGTGGCGCAGGAAGTTCTATAAGATACCAAAAAGCTCACTGATGTATCTTCTTTGTGTCTTTAAAAACAAGACAGCTAACCCCAATATTTGTCCTAAATATGGAATAGATCAAGACAAACATAGTTTTCAGCAGATCCCTTCTTGCCATAAAAAATATTCCAAATGAACCAGGAAGCAACAGAAATTAGTCAAATATTTGGGCTCACAGAGTACCCGCAGTTCTAGCCGAACAAAACTTTTGATGCAGTTGAGTTCCCTTATTGACCCCTGAGCAAAATAGAGTTCTCCAGCATGTTTTCATAATTGCTCTACCTTTTCAAGGTAATGTCTTATACTATTGACATTTACTAAAAGGGACTGGGAATGAGATTTTATTTGACTATTTTGTGTCCAGCTTTGTGCTGAATAAAAATAAAGAGCATTTGTAAGTTGTAGTAAAGAAATAAAGGTACTTTTTTCAAAGCATCCTTTAAAACTCTTACATTATTGCAGATGCGAGCACACGTCAACTCACCATTGTTCCTCTTCCAAAAGAACATAGAGAGATTGCTTCACGCTATTATGCCATCTACCTTCATCCCTCTCTATACCATGGTAAGGTCTGAATTTAAGGCATTTCTTTATTTTAATCTTCTGTTTAGCCACTAAAAAATACACAGAATACTTTTAAAACTTTCTTACAGGTCTCGTTTTCCAGAATAAGATACCATGAGGCACTGCTGCAATGGTATTGGCAAAAAAAGGTTAGGACAGACTAAACTTTTTTTTAATCTTATGTGTTTAATCACAGTGTAATGGTTATGTCTACTTCAGACAAGTACAGAAATGATGTAATGATACAAAATATTTGTCTTTCAAATAAAATACGTCCTGGGTACACAGAAGGTAGAGTGCCTAATGAGGAAAACTACAAAGAAGGGGCAAAAAGAGAAAGTGAGAGCTTTCGAAGAAAAAAATATTCAAATAAAAAAATCGACGCTAATATTTCTAAACTTTTTACTTTATTTTAGCAATGTGACTTTTTGACTTTTATTTAGCAATTTACTTTTGCTTCATGTAATACTCTTGATTTAATTTGTAAAACTACAAACCATATTGAATCACTTATGAAGTAGAATCTAATTCCAGTGTAATGCTATATCGACTGGGGTCAGTCGACTCAGAGATGCCGGCAAATAAACATTCAGATCCCTGATCCTCCCCTTTGGAAATTTTACAACTTAATTCATTCAACGAATAGTTTCTTTTAGTTTGCAGAGCCTGAGCTGAGCCTGGTGAGGAACCACAAGTACTTCCCACTGTTCACATAGTTCAGAGACTAGTAGGGGAGATGGACGATTGCAGGGGAGAGGCATAAGCTGCTCTGGGTAGAGAGCAGGACGGGCCGGGAAGCCTGTAAGCTGAGGAAACCTCTCACATGTCCAGAGTTGGAATGGCAGGTATTTCAGCGGTGCCAGAAGGCAGCCCATATATATGAGGATGGCTAGAGGTAGAGTTGGAATGGTATGCAGGGTCTTAAACACTGTTTTTTGTTTGTTTGTTTTTTTAAGTGATTGACATATAACATTATATTAGTTTTAGATGTATAACATAATAATTCAATATTTGTGTATATTTGCAAAATGATCCCCATAGTAAGTCGAGTTAACATCTATCATGATACATAGTTATAAAATTACTTTTTTCTTCTGATGAGAACTTTTAAGATCTACTCTGTTATTAACTTTCAAATACACAACACAGTGTTATTAACTATGCTCACCAGGCTGTACATTACACCGCAGAACTCATTGATTTCATAACTGGAAGTTTGTACCTTTTGATTACCTTCATATGTTTTGCCCACCCCACCACCTGCCTCTGGCAATCCCTAATCTGTCCTCTGTAATTGTAAGTTTGGGGTTTGTTTATTTGTTTGTTTGTTTGTTTATGTTCCACATATAAGTGAGAGTATTCAGTATTTGCCTTTCTCTGTCTTATTTCACTTAGAATAAAGCCCTCAAGTTCCATCCATGTCTTGCAGATAGCAGGCTTTCCCTCTTTTTATGGCTGAATAATATTCTAGTGTGTGTGTGTGTGTGTGTGTGTGTGTGTGTGTGTGTGTGTGTCTTTATACATTTTCTGTATTCATTTATCCATTGATGGACACTTAGGTGATATATTTTTTTTTTGGAAATGACACCAAAAGTGAAAGCAAACAAAGCAAGACTACATCTAAATGGAGAACTTCTGCACAGCAAAGTATAAACTATCAACAATATGAAAAGACAACCTACTAAATGGGAAAAAATATTTGTAAATCATATAACTGATAAGGGTTTGATAGTGAAAATATATAAAGAACTCATACAACCCAAATAAACAAATAAACAATCCAATTAAAAATTGGTCCTTTAAAGTGATACCTCTTTCACTTAAACAATAGCGAAAACAAATAAACAATCCAATTAAAAATTGGGCAGAGAATCTGAAACACATTTTTCCAAAGGAAACACGGAAGCCCAATGGGCACATGAAAAAGTGCTCAACATCACTCATCATCAGGGAAATGCAAATCAAAACCACAGTGAGTTACCACTGCACGCACGTTAAAATGGTTAATACAAACATAGTCAATATTAGCTTGAGGGAAACAGGGAGATGAAGGAGGCTAATGAACTCAGATGCAGATTTTAGAATGATTGCTTTGTGGAGAATGAATTGGGAGGAATCAAAATTTAATCACTCAAAGATGAATAAAATAAGGTCTCTCCCCTCAAGGAGCCAAAGTCTAACAGGGGAAATAGAAAATGACAGGTAGTTAGAATGCAGGACAATAAGTGCAGTGACAGAGGCCAGGATATTATGGCAGTGGACCTAACCCAGACTAGAATGGGCCATGTGTTGTTGACATATATGGGTGGTAAAGATGCTGTGTTCAATCTCTTCGAGTGTATGTGTCTTCTGAGTCACAGGGGCCATGGGGCCCATCATGCTTCTCAGGGACAAGTTGTACAAGATCTGAGCAGTTACTGGATTATTTGTGGCTTTGACACAGTGATCTTCTAAGACAGAGTTCAGAGTTCTTTTTCTAAATGGTGGGTTCTTTATTTTTTAATGGCTGTACAAAGGTTGACTGTTAAGAATCCCTTATACAGAACATGTGGATTCAGGTGTTTCTGAAAAGAAAAGGAGGGAGAAAACAGGGAGAGAACTCCAAATTGTTGACCGTATGAGCTGTTACAAGACTACCTAGTGGTATGACATGAAATTGCTGTTTCAAGTTACAGAACACAGAGAAAAATGTGTACTTTTTGATTATTTAAGAATGAGGTCTATTTCAAGATGTTAATCTTTACACAAATAACATGCGAGTTCTTGCTGTCTTAACAGGTGGTAAAAAAAGGATTATTTTTCTTTGGAACACTGATAGCCATCGGTAGTACCTACCTACTTATACGCTCCATGCCACCGAGACCCCTGGACTACTTGAGAAGACCATGGGACTGGGTCGCTAACTTCCAGAACACAGGACGTGCTTCCCTGCAAACCCTTTGGAGTCACTAGAACAAACCCTCAAAGTCATTAGCTGGGGATAAAAAGGTCCTTAAAGTAGAAAATATACTTGATTTTTCTGCAACCAAAACTAAGGATGACAATAATGTTTCACATCATAATATTTATTTCACTAATGGAAGACATTTGTCAGCTTATACTTAAATTGAACGTAGAATTATTCTGTGTGTTCACTGTAATTATTTAAAAAAAAAAAAAAAAAAAGCCCACCACTTTAAGTCGCAACACACAGCTTCCCCACAGCACAACCCTTAAGTTGGGTCCTTTAAAGTGATACCTCTTTCACTTAAAAAGTAAGGTTACCCTAGAGGCTTCGAGAAAAACTGACAACTTTTCCTTTAAAAGAAAACATAATAGAGGTCACGATAGGATTGATGCAACCCTGGGACTAAATAATACAATTTGCCTAACATGTTAACTTCACTTTTCATCACCTGGGTGGAACTTATACAGGCAGAGGGTTCAAACTCACTTGATAAAACTAGAAGTGTAAATGAAGAATTTGGGGGCTTTCTAGAGAGTTCGAAATGAGTCAATTTTATTTCCTAGTCTTAAAATGCCAGTATTGCCTTCCGAATTGAGAAAAGGTTATTAACGCCATACTAAGTGAAGTGCAGGAAGGTTTGTACTTCTAAATTAAATATCTACATATATGAGAGTAGAAAGGAAACAAAGGGAGATAATTATTGTAAAAATATGAAGCCAAATTTTATTCTATTTCCAACAATTCGAAGCAATTTACTAACTTATACTTGAACTACATGCCGTGGCAGAACCGGAAATGAACTTGATTTTTAAACGTTCACTTAGTAAAAATGTTCTCTTTGGTTTCTCCTTCAATAGGCTGACTGAATCATTTAGAAGTCTTTCAAACATGATTAATTATGAAGATGCAACCGTAGTAGGACAGTCATCTAAGAAATAAAAACTAGATGACACAATGAAATGATTTACTGTTTTTCTATATTGTCAAAGAAATCCTTGAATTCTAGTCTAAACAATGACTCCTGGAAAATGACCTCTACACTTACACTGACTAGTAATTATCTAGTGTACTGATCAAAGAGTAATAAAGACTAAATAATACATTTTATGCATACAGTTCTACACTTACTTTTATCCCCCTTCCAATGTAGGTCCAATATTTTGTTGGAACTCCTTAACTAAATCCTGAATCCTTGGCAAAATTGTGGGAAATTATTAAAAGGAGAGGATAATTCTACCATGTTCATGTTTGAAATGATATAGACGGAGATATCCATCTGCCATCCACACGGTTAGCATGTATGTCTTCTACCAATGTATGATTGCCTACACACCATGATTACTTGAAACTCACCATCCTGTTTTCTTTGCCATGTTCCTTTTTGATAGTATCTTCTAGAGCTTGCTGAGTAGGACATTTGTCTGAAGCTCCTCTTTATCATACTAACATATAGCAATAGTCTTGTGTTTCAGAAAGTTAGGGGGTTGATTTTCTTTCTCATCCTAGAATCGTCTATGATCAATTTGATTGGTCAAACATTAGATGGGATGAGTAGAACCCAACATTAAAGAAAATTTAAAATTTTCTAGCTATTTCACACCTGTGTATAAGACAAAGTTATTTTTACAGCTACTTATATTTGAGAAAAATGTATTATGTGCCTTGGAAAATACAGTCATTTAAAAAATATATTTGAAATGAAAATTTCTAACATGTTAGAAATTGACGGTGCCAGATACCCATCATGTGCCATGAGTGGTCTTTCACTGTGTAAAGCACCCAATGAATCATAATAAATCGACTTGCTCAATTGCTTCCAGAGGCTTGAGAACATAATGGGCAATTGGGATTTCCTGCTGGGTCACAAAAGTTGTTGATATTACACAGAATGGGGATTTCTAAGTAGTCCTTATAACACCTAAACGTGGCGTTCAGTTTAAGTACCTTTCTTTCATTACCATTATTTATTCTTATAAAGGTCGCACTTGGATCCCATCAGCCTTAGACCCATTGATTTTGTCGCTGTCATCAACCGATAGTGATTCATCACTGGTAATGACAAAAATGATGGAGGAAGAGTTAAAAGTCACTTTTTTCTTGGGTCTGTCCCCGTCTTTCTGTGACATCACAATGGGTCTGATCTGCATTTCACTCCCACCTGCTGGTAGGTCCGTATCAGGCCTCCGGCACCTCAGCGGTCGGAAACATAGGAGCTGTAAAACGAATCTTCGAAACTGGGCAGAGAGAAAAATAAAGTTGAATAGTAAGAAAAGTTTGGCCCTTAATCTGGATTAATATTCAAGAAAATTAGTTACATTTAACTGGGGTTGCGCTCCTCTATTTATTGGCTGATGGGGGTGTGGGATTAGGTGGTAATACTCAGATCTACGCAAGTAACCCTAGAGGTTTGTCTCTTATTTATTAGAGACCATGTAAGACATTAACTAGACTACGTGAGACTATCTCAATACTTTATAATCTCTGTAGATTCAAGTTTCGTGCACCTTCTCTGAAGGCAGCTAGATCTGTTTCTTTAAGGGGTTCCAAACCTGCAGTGAGCACTGCTCACCAGGAGACTCGCTATGCTGTAATCTGGAGAGACTGTGGGCAGCAAGGACAGACAAGGCCCTTCCTGGCAGAGGAAACAGACTGATGTACTCACTAAAGTTCCTCCAATTAGGCAAAAAAAATGTATATATATATTTATTTTCTATCAAGGTTACCAGTCGGTTGCATCAAAAACAAGACAGCAGAGATCGCTAGTGTTCTCTGACACCCTGGGTCTTCTCTTTGTCCTGGGCACACCACTATTTCTGAGACCCCTTTCAGGGGCTGCTCCTTGTTCGTCCCTGTCTATAAGACTTTTGGGGGTCGAGATCTGAAGATGGTCACATCACAACATGGAAAAAACCCACATTCCTAAATCACCTCAACGGAACAGATCCCATCTTCTCCACCAAGCCCATTGGGCCCTGGACTCCGATCTGAATGAGTAATAACCTTTTTCTTGTTAATCCGCTGAAATGTTGGAGTTTTTTCGTTACACTAGTCAGTTTATCATAGCAAAAAAAATATATAAATAAAAAGTTACTTAATTTCATATTTACTCTCTTTATTTAGAACAAAATAAAAGTGTAATGCATGGATTTTTTCAAATCAGGAAATAAGAAAAAAATAAGAAAAACCTACATTAATCTCTATCTACCATTTATATACAAGTTAATGTTTAATTTATATTCACATTAATAAATATTTATTTGTTTGAGACATCATTGATTCACCAAACTACTGTCTGGTATGTCAGGTTAAGTGCTAAAGATACATCATTATAAGTGTTAAGTAGAGTATATATACCAAAAAAGTGTTTCCTCTTATAAATGGTAAGCTCCTTAAGGATAAAGACCACTGTTTCATGTATTTGTTTGTTTGTTTGTTTTTGTTTGTTTGTTTGTTGCATCTTTAAGACTTCCTCTTTAACGTATGCACTTGGAAAGCAGAAACATCAGGGACCCGTGGGAGCTTGTTAGAAATGTAGAATCTTGGGCACCCAAACATACTGAATCAGAGGGTGCGTTTTTTTTTACAAGATCTTCAGGTGCTGAGTATGCACATTAACATTTTAAAAGCACTGATTTATAGCCTATTGGCCCAGAGAAAGGGCACAACAAATAATTTTTAGTTAATGTATTTTAAATGTACTTATTTGACTGTTGAAGTGGTAGTCCTTAAACTAAGGAGGTCTTATACTCCTTCAGAAAATATAAAGTTATAATCTCTCTCACTAGAAAAATGGACGTGTGCCAATTTTCAAAAACTTTTATAAACAATTTCAGGGGTTTCAGTGGCTTTTTTGTGGCTGATTCAAGTAATTCTTAGGTTCTAAAAACTGCAAGTTAAAAATCTCTGGCTTTAAGAAAGAGAAATGAGGTTGAAACCATTTGAAAGTAAGCTTGTGGAGAGAGTAAACAAACAACATTCAGGAAAAGGAAAGACATAAGAAGAAAGAGGAAGATTTAGTGGTGAATATTTTAAGGTTAATATAGAAGTGCCCTCTTCTTCCAAACCCCTGAGCAGTAAAAGTCAGAGTAGTTATTTTATCTGTTATTAGTATTATCTGGTACTTTAAAATTCCAATATTATAATTAATCATCATTCATAACTTAAATTTTCTGATTCTTAAACTTTGTAACTTAGAGGCTCAGCTTCATATTGGTCACGATGAGGCTCTTCCATTCATGCCTGACAATCGTCAAGTCAAAATCTTGCTCCTCCAGAAACAGATAAACTTCCTAACAGATCTTGAGGAAGTTTCTTGAGCCAAATTAATCTTAGCTACACCTTGGCCATGGCATGTGAACAACAGTCCCACTAATTGTTAATGGTACCTATGACCCCAAGTGGGGAGTTATGGAGCATGGACTTTTGGGATTCAGGCAAACAAGGTTCAAATCTAGACATCAACAGTTCCTGGATCAGGCAAGTTATTTAACTTCTCTGAACATATTTTGTAATCCATAAATAAAGTGAGGAATAGTATTAGCACCTATTTCATGGAGTTTTGTAAAGAGAGTAGGTATAACTTGCATAGTACAATGAGAATTTTAAATGTATATTCTTGCTTTATTTGCCGTGGTCTGGAACAGAACCTGCAATATCTCCGAGATATACCTGTATTATTAACTTTGTGGCTTTTATTATTACTAGACATAAAATGTTTTATGATGAATTAAATAATAATTTTAACAGAATTTTAGTTAACAAGCATGAACCTTTAATGGTAGATCTGAGAATTGTTATCCTTTTCTTTGGGAATATCCTATATTTTTTCCTGAAGCCTTTACTTTCCTGTAAAATTCTTGATTTTGCTTTTTATCATTGGAGCTTCTCTGGATTATTTCTGCAAAAGTATTGTATTTTCAAACAATGCACCCCCAGAGTGAAAATAATTGGTTAATTACAAAGCTCACCTTTCTGATCATGAAGATATAAATAACCGGATTATATACAGTGCTTGATTTAGCAAAGAGATATGAAACAATAGACACTGTTGGAGTGACCAGGTGCCCATAACCATTAACCACCAAGAAGCAGATCACAATATAAGGCATCCAAGAAATCAGGAAGGTGAATATCATTAAAAAACACATTTTGGCCATTTTCTTTTCATATCTTAAAATCTTGATCACTTGAATTGTCTGAAGATCTTCAACACAACGAAACTGCAGAAAAGAAGAAAGGACAGGGTTGAAAATAAAACAATCATGTTGTTTGTTGTTTTTATAACAGATGTTCAGACATCATTCTTGTCCCCACCTTCATGGAAAGAGAACTGAACTTGGGTTCTTCTCACTCACAGGAAGGCTGACTTCTGATCCAGGACCTATATCTTGCTTGATCCAGCCCTTAATCTCTCTGGGCCTCAGTCTCCTCATCTTTATAGCATATTGAACTACCTATTTATTTATTTATTAGATCCTTTAATAGTTTGTAAGGTTTTCTAATTTACTTAACGAAGAATAAAGTGGATTATTTTGCCTGTATCTTCAAGTTGCTAAAAGACAGCCAAAAAGAGTTATAAAGAATTGGAAACAATTTCTCTATAATCCTGGAAACTCTTTTATCTAGAGCGTAATTCTCAATTCTCAAACCAAGAAGCAAGCATGTGATGCCAGGAGTTCTGCCTGGTTAAGCCTACAGCTGGTCTGGATGAGAACTTAATTTCCAAATGAATTCTTACGAGAAAGTACTGTGACTTCCAATTCTTAGCTAATGACACTAAAGTGGGGTTTGATGGGGAATTTGTTTGTGATTGGTTTCATCAGGGACTTGTTCGCAGAGGAGAGCACTTGGTGAAGCCTAAGTATCTCCATTCCTATAAATCAGCATTTCTACTCCTACTTTGTCCTCATTAAAGGTATTAACTAGGAATGGTCTACAGTTTGAAAGTTTTCTGAGTTCCTCAAATAAAAGGTTCTTTAGAAGTTGCTCCTATTATTATTATAAATGTCTTATTAAGGTGAGAGGAAAATATTCCTTTACATCAAAAGTATGTTTCTAAATATAATGTTTACTTTTGACCATAAAAAGCTCATTCTGCTACAAAAATACCAATGCTTTATATGTTGATTTTAAAAAAGATATCTGCCATACTATTGCTTCTTAGTATGTAATTTTAAACTGGGAAATTTATTGCATTTTAAGAAACTCTGAGTATTTCTTTTATTTGTAGCATTATTATAAAAATTAAGAAAATTTTTCAAAAAATCAGAACATATGCTTATTGTGTTTAAAAGTATATTCAAATTGATATATCTAAATTATTTATATTACCTAAAATTATATTTAAGAAACTATTATTAGAATCATGTATTCATATTGATGAAGAATAAAAGAAAACATAGATAATTAAAATATTTGATATCTTTTAGAGTAGAGGGAACGTATGTGCAAAATCGATGTTAAATTTCTGGTACTAAAGTTATCTGTGTGTGCAATTCTATTTTTAAAGAAATGTTTTCGAATGCGATAGAATGTTATTCTACTTTCAGAACAGAACTTCTTTTGGAGGGTAGGAGTTTTTCCGTGGAGTTTTTAAGAAAGCCACGGAGTTCTAGGTTTGGAACTAGAAGATCTGGGCCCCTGTCTCACAGTCGCCACTTTCGCTCCCTGTGTGATCTTGCACTCAATTACCTTGTCTAAGAGTAGAGATTAAAGGAGGTCAGAATGAACACCCTACTAGAGTTGACAGAAGTTGGGTCCCAGTTCCACAGACATGACTTTGTGGGATTGTTTTTAAGATTAAATATTGATTTATATTTGAATTACATTAGAAATTAAAAAACACGTATTTACTATTTTCAATTACAGTTAAAATTTGATATTGTATTAGTTTCAGGTATACAGCATAGCGGTTATACATTTATATACCTTACAAGCGATCCCCGATAAGCCTCGTACCCACATGACACCACACAGTTATTATGATATTAGTGACTATACTCCCTATGCTGTACTTTACATCTCCACGACTATTTTGTGACTACCAGTTTGTACTTCTTAATTCTTTCCCAACCCCCTCCTTCTGGCAACCATCAAAATATTCTGACTATGAGTCTACTTCTGTTTTGTTTGTTTTGTTTTTTAAATTCCACATATAAGTGAAATTATATGGTATTTGTCTTTCTCTGTCTTATTTCACTTAGCATAATACCCTGTAGGTCCATCCATATCATCGCAAATGGTAAGATTTCATTCTTTTTTGTGGCCAAGTAATATTCATATGTATTTTTATAATACTACAGGATATTTAGAATCATAATTTCTGACTCCTCAAAGTTTCAGTTAACTAATAACATGATTAACTAATAATCATGTTATTAGTTAACTGTATCACCCCAATGAACTGTATCCCAAGTCCCCACTATCTAGGGCCAACATTTTTATCTGTACCTTTTTGGGGGCAAGTCAGTCCCCATCCTCGCTCATCATTTATCAAAGCAAAATGCTCATTTGTCATCTTGGAATTACATGCACGCTGGAGAAGGTCACTTGAGAAAATATTGGTCCATACTTCCCTAATTCCTCTTTGATGTGAGAACATCCTGACTAATATTTCAGATTGTGTGGGTTTGTAAATGTGAAGTTTCCATGACTATTTTTCATTTATCTCATTGCCCTGTTTGTTTCATTACCATCTATTTTGTCACTCTGCTCATTCAATGTTTTCCAGATGAAGAGCTCCACTTCATGTCTCGCTCCCCTGTATTCGATCATTTGAGGATATTTTTCAAAACTGCTATGGATGAAGCAAGAGCACAAACACAGCAAACTTTGTCCTAAAGTATGGACCATGTAAGGCAAATTCTCTGGGGTTCCCTCTAAAGTTCTCTGCCTAGAAATGGCAGATGCTCATCGCTTATTGATTCAGACATCTGTAGCTTTTCAGACTTCACTGTGTCTTCGTTCCCACGGGAATAGCTATATCTCCGCTGCTGCCGTGAGTCACCCCTCCGAGTGAGGGAATGGAAGCAATTTCGTGCACGAGGTCTGTGTTGCAGCCGTAGCACAGTTCTAAAAGCAAATCTCTCCACCGTGCCGCCACCGCCCCTTCCTGTGCCCTCTGTCTGTTTCTCACTCCAACAATAGTCGCTGATCACCTATGACATCCAGGGACTGTTCCAAGCTCTAGGTGAAAAAATAAATAAGACTGGGTCTCTGCTCTTGAGGACTGAATTCACTATTTGGTGAAGGTGACAAAGGACACAAAAAGACTGCTTCCATAGGTGATACATGCCACGAGGGAGGTGACCAGGGAGGGCAACTGGAGTACACAGGATGGGCAGTCAATTCAGAAGTGGGTAAGGGCAAGAAGCTCCTGACCTTAGCTTCTTAGGTGAGCAGGAGTTAGCCAGGTAAGGAGAAGAGACAGAAGAATGTTCCAGGGAAAGGAAGCATGCTAATGCAAAGAGGTAGAAGAACACATGTCATGTTCTGGAAATAAGAAATATTGCAGTTTTCTGGATCCCACAGTGGCAAGAGGGAGGGAGTGTCTAGAAATGATGCTGGACAAGCAGACAAGTAATCACACAGGACCTGCTAGTCACACTCAAGAACTTTGTTTTTAATCATGAAGACACTAAAACCCCTAAAGGATTTTAACTGGGCAGTGACATGAGGATATTTACATTTGAGAACTATTACTCTGGTGGCAGTGTGGGGGAAATGGACTAGAATAAAGAAGGAAAAAATAAAGTCCTTTTGAATTGAGTCCGTATCCGTGGCGGGGCG
>NW_006443262.1:239873-261488 GCF_000325575.1 Pteropus alecto | reverse complement strand
GGGGATGGGGGGGGAGGGCATATGGGGGAAATATCTGAGGTCGAATAGGTAAAAATTGATTGTTGGTTGGGTGTTAGAATGAAGAATAGGCAAAGATTACTCCCTAATTTCTGGGTTAGGTAGCTAGGAATGGTGACCATTCACTGAGCGAGACAGACAGAGTCCTGGGCCCTGATCCCAGCATAAGAGCCTCACTCTCATGACCTCGTATAACCCTAACTCCCAAAGTCTCCACCTCTTATACCATCATATTGGGGGATTAAAGCTTCCACATATGAATTTTGGTGGGACACAAACATTCAGTCCATAACAGTAAGTACTTGGTTCACTTTAGATGCTTAGTAAATATCGGTCAAATGAATGCTTATTGAGTGACGTAGATCCAAAAGCCAACAATGGCTCTTTGAGTTAGCAGTGATGGCAAGAGAAATAAAGTGGTAACTAGAGAGAGTTGAGGGTATATTTTGCTTTTGTATTAAAAAGAGCCAGTAGTAAGGGAGAGACAGAAACATAAACGAAAGAGAAAATTATTACTTGGGAGAGGTCCCTGGGGTGGAGAAGGGAGTCAAGGGAAAAACAGAATCTAGGATTAGCTTGACTCTAACACCTTTCCCTTTGACCTGTACCTGAAGAGAGGAGTCTAAGAGTGAGTGTGAACAAAGAGGTTTGTATACAGGGAGGCGGGGAGTTGAGGAATTTCCTGATAAAGCTTTATTTTGCCCAATAGATAAGAAGCATGATTGTTTGATAAGAATGGAAGAGGGTAGTAGGGCAAGAGTTTAAAATGAGAATTGAAAATTTATAGTAGCAATTGTATAGGAAGAGTGGACCATCTTATGATCCAAAGATCGCTAGATGCTGCTGAGAGGAAATCTGAGTATGGACACTGTGAATCGGTGTGGTTTTTCTCTGGTTCCTCTTTGTGGTTTGATTACAGGCATGGAGAAAACGGGTATTTGCATTGATCCAAGGATTTATTTTTTTTATTTTTTTTTACAAAAGTGTATGAAGAAAGTTGGGACATGAAAATTGAGGGCAGTGGGTCATGATTTAAAATGATTCATGTGACCAAGTTTGATTTAAAAAATAAAAGTGAAAGCTAGAAGAGTTTGGCACAATGAGCAAGAGACAGGAGCCTTTTGATGAAAGAAAACAGAGTGGGAAGAAGCGCTGAGTAAGAAAGACACGCGGCTGACGTGAGACACAGAAAAGGGAGCGGGCTTCACGCCGTTACTTCAGATGTCCTTCTTCCTGTCACCCAGCGGGAAGCCTGCTTGTGGTCAGTTCTTGTCCTTCATGACTCCAAAGTGATTTCCTGACAAAATACCTGTACTGTTCCTTAATGAGTTTATGTGACCTTTGAATTAATAAAATTATAGGGGGGGATGAAATTCCCTTTGTTGGAGTTCTTAAATTCTAAGAGTGCTGGAGGATGTGGATTTTTTTTTTTTTGTCATTGCTGATTTTTTCTTTCCAGAACCCCTTTCTTTCCTTCTCCTGGTTTAGAAAATGGTGGTGCAGAGAATAAATGTTATTCTTTATTCATCTTTTCAGAGAGTCACTAATAGCAAAAATTTCTGTCACATGGGAAGTCTCCTAGAGCTGCTCCAGCTATGGGCAACTACCGATCATGTAGGAAGGAAGTTTGATTGTTTTTGACACAAAATGGAAATAGTCTGGGGGAGGAGCATTTGTAGTCTTCCAACTCACCATTTGAACGGAATACAGAATGTGGCCATAGCAATGGGCTATGACTACCACCGGCACCACCAGGCAGCCAAGAAATAGGAAGAGCACAAAGGAGGAGTCATTGGCGTCCTTGGATTTCCAGTCCACAGCGCAGCCTAGTCCGTGCACGTCCAGGATGTACCTGTTCCAGCCCAGGAGAGGCGCTCCTGACCAGCCCAGCGAGTATAGCCAGATGTAGGTAATGGTCCTCCAGGCCCAGGAAAAATCGATCGCTCTGGCCTGGACCACACGGATATAACGTTCATAGGCCAGCACAGTTAGCGTGGTCATGGAAACAGTCCCTGTAGGGAGAGGAAGCGGGACAGTACAGCACGACGCCAGGGAAGATGGACATCACAGATGGAGACGTTCTCCACTGGAGACACCTGACCGAGTGTCTGGAACCAACAGTATGCTCTAAAAGCTGAAACAGCTGAGAGAAACAATGCCTCACAGTCCCAGGAAATTCAACTGGAAACATATTTACCCATAAAAGACAGTGTGGACTAGAAAATGGCATGCAGATTGCAGCGCGACAAAAATAAAAGCTCTAAAACGGGCCCGCCCCGATGATACAGCTATTAGGTTAAATTTTCTGCAAAGAGAAACTCTGGAGCAAGTCAGGGAGAGACACTTTTAAAGCGAGTGTCTCTTGGTTTTTCCTTCTCTCGGCTGTGTCTGACTCATCTACTAGCGGTAAAGTCAAAGTGGGCTCCACAAAAGCCAACTGACCAAAGTGACGGTGAAATAATGCAACGAGCAGCCTTAACCGATCCGCGAGCGGATGCCAGCCTCTGAACCGTCCACGTGCAATGACTGTTGACAAGCGGGTGGTCTTCCGTGCTCCCGCGGTCTTCATTTATTCCTCAATTTTGCAATAAATACACTTCAACACTATCATTTATTTATTTCTCTGCCTCGCCCGAGTGATTTATTTACTCAACAAGCTCCTATAGAGCACCTCCATGAGCCAGGCACTGTGCTGACGACAGAGACTCAGAACGCGAGCTGCCTGTGGAGAAGGCATATGCACGAACTGCTGTAATACGGGACAAGGTGTTAAATGCCACGATGTGATACAATGTACCCTGGGAGTCGCAGGAAAGGGAGCCTTTGCCAACAAGGCAAAAGGAGCACATTTCAGGAAGAACGAAGAGTAATGCACCAGAGCACTGAAATCATTAAAGGGCTCAGATGCCGGGGCTCAGAGGACACGGAGAGAGAAGATAAGAAAGAGCAGATGAGGCAATACTGAGAAAGACTTTAAATTTCTCGCTAAGGTTTTTTGTTTCTTTCTTCATTGGGCTTTATGATAAAAAACAAAAACAAAAACAAAAACAAAGAAAACATTTCACTTGTATAAAATAGTAAATTATAAGTCTTTTACATTGTTGTGCTTTTTAAGCATGAAATGATTAAGTTCACCTTTCTTCCTCCTCCCCTTTCTTCTGAAAAGACTCATTCTAGCAGTAGTATAGAACTTGAAACACTGTCCAGTGCCTGGAGACCAGCTTGCAGGCTATTGCAATGGTCCGGGCAAGATATTATGGGGTTTGAATTAAGGTACCTTTAAATGAGTTCCTATGGTTAAAGCAATAAGCTGGTATGATTTTAATTTTCATTCATATATCCATTCATTCATTTACTCATTATTTATTGCTTCTCTACATGTGTCAATCATTGAGTTAGAAAATAGGTATAAAGAGGTGAGTGAGACAAGTGCCTCATGGAACTTAACAGTACAGTGGGTATGAGAAATAATAATTTAAAATAAGAGCATCATGGCAGAGTGAGGCAAACTCTTTATATCTGCACAAGAGAATCCATTCCCCTCCCATAATGGCAGCAGACCTGGGTAGCAGCGCAGAGAAGCAATTATGGCTTCTAGCAGCACCAGTAGCCCCTGGGAACCAGAGCGCAGCACAGAGGGTTCCCTGACCACAGAAGTGATGCCCCAAGACCCAGGAGCCTTGGACACAGCAGGGGTACCAACCACCCCTGGCACTCGGAGCTCTGCCATTGACATCGACACCAGTGACCAGACCTGGGAGGTACAAATACTGCAGATAAGTGAAAACAAAAATTTGTGCTATAGCATATCTACTGGAAAATCAAAGAAAATCCTCTAATCGTCAGCCTGCTAAGTTGTTAAAATCAAAATGGTACCTAAAATAAGAAAAAGGTTCACTACTTCAAATGTACTGGCAGAACAACCCATCAAAAACTATGAACAACCAAGGGAACACGGTAAAACAGAAAAAAATGAGAATTCTCCAGAAACCAAACTCAAAGTCATGAAAATATGTTATCTAATTTGTGGAGAGTGGATTGCAAGCTGACAAGGTCCTTGAAATCTGTGAGGCCAGCCGAGGATTGCCTCACCTCAACGAACCCTCTTAAGTCTGGGGAGATACAAACTGTTGGGGAAACGATGCCACGAACAGACAGAATGGCAAAGTTCATAATAGAATGTGGGTTAGGTGATTGTGCCAAAGATGATCTTATCCTAGCTGGCAATTGTATGCTCTTGTATAAAAGCAGCTTGCAAAAATAAATCTGTGCCACTACTCCATCATCAGTGGATAGTGGTCTTCCTGATCCCACCTTTGTCTTTCTCTTTCTTTTTGGCATCTCCCACTGTTCCCACTCAGGTATCAAGCAGGCTGTGCTGAACGAGGCACTAAATGATAGAGAATTCAAAATAGCGATGATGAAGAAACTCCATGAAATACAAGAAAACTCAGAAAGGCAGTTCAATGCACTCAGGAATCAAATCAATGAACAGAAGGAGTACTTTACCAAAAAAATTGAAACTATAAAAAATAATCAAAAAGAAATTCTGGAGCTAAAGAAATCAATAAATGGGATAAAGAATTTACTAGAAAGCATTAGAAATAGAGCAGACCATATAGAAGAGAGAATTAGTGAGCTCAATGATAAAAACTGAAAAATGATTCAGGTGGAAGAAGAGAGAGAACTAAGAGTTTTTAAAAATGAAAAAAGGTCTATGAGAATTGTCAGACTTCGTTAGAAAGGGCTGGAAGAATAATGGGTATCCCAGAGAGAGAACAGAGGAAGAAAGAAACAGAGAGTGTACTCAAAGAAATAACCGATGAGAACTTCCCAAAGCTGGGGAAGAAACGACATTCAAGTACTAGAAGCTAAGAAAACACCTAATTATCTCAGCACAAAATCACCTTCTTTAAAACACATTACATTAAAACTGTCAAAAGTTAATGATAAAGAATTCTCAAGGCATCTGGGGAAAAAAAAGATAGCAACCTACAAAGGACATCATCAAGTTATCATCAGATTTCTCAGCAGAAACTCTACAGACTAGGAAAGAGCGGAAAGACGTATTCAAAATATTGAAAAATAGAAACCACTGGCCAAGAATAATACATCCAGGAAAGTTGTCTTTTAAATATGAGAGAGAAATAAAGGCTTTCTCAGACAAACATAAGCTGAGAAAATTTACCACCAAAAGACTTGTATTACCTGAAACAAACAAACAAAAAAAAAGTATACAAAACTTTGATTAATGTGACAGACAGAAGCAGAAAATTGCAACTCTGTTTCAGAATAGGATGGTAAATAATCATAATATAAAGGTTAAAGGTGGGGAAGCATTGAAAATAACTATAGCTACTTCAGTTTGGTAAAGAACACATAAATAAAAAGGAATAATTTGTGACAACAAAAACATAAAAAGGGAGAAGGAAAAGGAGGGAACTTGTGTAGGTAAATGAAGATAAGATGTTATCAGAAGAAAATGGACTATTTTATGTATGAGACATTTTATATAAATTTTATGGTAACCACAAAACAATAATCCAGAGCTGAGACACAAAACATAAAAAAAAAGAAAAGAAAAGAAAAGAAACCATAGAAAACTAACAAATTAAATAACAGACAGAAATACAAAGGAAAGAAGACAATAAAAATCCAGAGACACCAGGGAAAAAAAAAAAAAAGATAACATGGCTGCAGTAAATCCTCATATATCAATAATTACCCTAAATGTAAATGAACTGAATTGAGCAATCCAAAGTAACAGAATAGCTAGAAAGACCTAAATATATACTGCCTTCAGGAGACCCATCTCAGCTACAAAGACAAACATGGACTCAAAGTGAAGGAGTGGAAGATGATACTCCAAGCAAATGGTATCCGGAGAAAAGAGGGGATAGCCATACTTATATCAGACAAAATAGACTTTAAGTCAAAAAAGGTAACAAGAGACCAAGACAAACATTTTATAATGATAAAGGGGCCGATCCATCAAGAACACATAACATTTATTAATATATATGCGCCCAACTTAGGAGAACCAAAATATATAAAACAATTATTAATAGACCTCACGAGACACAGAAACAGAAGCAAGATTTAATATGCCACTTACACCAATGGATAGATCATCCAGACAGAAAATCCAGAAGGAAACTTTGGCCTTTAATGACACATTAGATCAGTTGGACTTAACAGATATTTGCAGAACTTTTCACTTCAAAGCGACAGAATATACATTCTTCTCAAGTGCACATGGAACATTCTCAAGGATAGACCATATGTTGGGACATAAAACAAGTTTCAATAAATTTAAAGAGATTAAAATTGTAGCAAGCATCTTTTCCAACCACAACAGTATGAAACTAGAAATCAACTACAAGAAGAAAGCTGGAAAAATAAAAAATATGTGGAGATTAAATAACATGCTACTGAACAACTGTTGGGTCAATGAAGAAATAAAAGAAAAAAATCGAAAAATATATCAAGAAAAATAAAAGTGAAAATACAACATACCAAAATCTTCAGTATACTGCAAAGGCAGTATGAGGAGAGATGTTTACAACAACACAGGCCTACCTCAGAAAACAAGAAAAATCACAAGTAAACAACTTAATATTACATCCAAAGGAGATATAAAAAGAAGAACAAATGAAGCTTAAAGTCAATAGAAGGAAGGAAATTGTAAAAATCAGAGTGAAAATAAAAAAAATAGAGAATAAAAAGATAATAGAAAAGATTAATAAAACAAAGAGCTGGTTCTTTGAAAAAATAAACAAAATTGATAAACCTTTAGTCAGACTCACTAAGGATAAAAAGAGAAAAGACTCAAATAAATAAATTCAGAAATGAAAGCAGAGAAGTTATAATGCATACCACTGAAATACAAAGGATTATAAAAGATTATGAAAGGCTATATGCCACCAAATTGGACAACCTAGAAGAAAGAAATTCTTAGAATCATACAATCTTCTCCTAAACTGAATCATGAAGAATTAGAAAACCTGAATAGACCAGTCACTAGTAAGGAAACAATCAACAAAAACCTCCCAAAAAACAAAAGGCCAGAACCAGATGGCTTCACTGGGGAATTCTACTAAACATTCAAAGAGATTTAATACCAATCCTCAAACTCTTTCAAAAAATTGAAGAGGATAAAATACTTCCTAACTCATCTTATGAGGTCAACATTACCCTGATACTAAAACCTGGTAAAGGCAACACACAGACACACATTACAGGCCAATATCTCTGATAAACACAGAGGCGAAAATCTTCAACAAAATACTAGCAAATTGAATGCAATGATACATTATAAGAATCATACACCACGATCTGGTAGGATTCATTCCAGAGAAACAAGGATTGTAGCATATCCACAAATCGATGAATATGACATACCACATTAACAAAATGAAGGATAAAAATCATATTGTCATCTCAACAGATTCAGAAAAATCATTTGACAAGATACAATATTCATTTATGATAAAGCTGTCAACAAAATGGTTTAGAAGGAAAGTACCTCAGGATAATAAAGGCCATCCATATATGACAAACCCACAACTAACATCATAATGGTGAAAAACTGAAAGCTTTTTCTTTAAGATCAAGAACAAGACAAGGATGCCCACTTTCTCCTCTCTTATTCAGCGTAGTATTAGAAGTCCTAGCCAGAGCAATTGGGCAAGAAAAAGAAATAAAAGACATTCAGATTGGAAAGAAAAAGTAAACTTCACTATTTGCAGATAACATAATTTTATTTATAGAAAATTCTAAAGACTCCATTAAAAAAACTATTATAAATATAAATGAGTACAGTAAAGATGCAAGATACAAAATTGATATAAAGATTTGTTGTGTTTCTATATACCAACAACAAACTATCAGAAAGAGAAATGAAGAAAACAATTCCATTTACTATTGCGACAGAATAAAATACCTTTGAATAAATTTAACAAAGGAGGTGAAAGACCTATACACTGCAAACTACAAGACATTGTTGAAAGAAATTGAAGAAGACACAAAGAAAGAGAAAGATATTTCGTGCTCATAAATTGGAAGGATTAATATTGTTAATCCATATTGCCTAAAGAAATCTACAGATTCAATGCAATCCCTATCCAAATCCCAATGGTGTTTTTCACAGAAATAGAACAAAAATTCTTAAAATTTGTATAAAATTACAGAGAATCCCAAATAGCCAAAGCAATTCTGAGAAAAAAAGAACAAAGCCAGGAACATCACACTTCCGATTTCAAACTATACTACAAAACTATAGTAATCAAAACAGTATGGAATTGGCAAAAAGATAGACACACAGACCAACGGCACAGAATTGAGCCCAGAAATAAACTGACACACATATGGACAACTAATTTATGACACAGGAGCCAAGAACATACAATGAAGAATGAAAAATCTCTTCCATAAACGGTATTGCGAAAATGGGAATGACACATGCTAAAGAATTAAATTAGACCACTATCTTATACCATACACAAAAAATAACTCAAAATAGATTAAAGACTTGAATGTAAGGCCTGAAACAATAAAAGACAGGTGTTAAGCTTCTGGGCATCCATCTTAGTGGTGTTTTTGTGAATTTGACTCCAAAGGCAAGGGAAACAAAAACCAAAATAGACAAATGGGACATCAAATTAAAAGGTCTCTGCACAGCAAAGGAAACCATTAACAAAACAAAAAGGCAACCAACTGAATGGGAAAAGATATTTTTGAATGATATTTCCAATAAAGGGTAGTATCCAAAATGCGTAAAAAACTCATACAACTCAACAACAAGAAAAGCAAACAACAAAATTAAAAAATGGACAGAGGATCTAAATAGATATTTTTGCAAGGCATACAGATGGCCAATAGGTACATGAAAAGATGCTCAACATCATTAGTCATCAGAGAAATGCAAATTCAAACTACAATGAGATATCACCTCATACCTGTTAGAATGGTCAGTATCAAAAAAGACAGAAAACAACAAATATTAGAGAGGATACGGAGAAAGGGAACCCTGTACACTGATGGTGGGAGTGTAAACTGGTGCAGACACTGTGGAAAACAGTATAGAAGTTCCTCGAAAAATTAAGAATAGAACTACCATAAGATCCGGCAATTCTTTTTCTGGGTATTTATTCAAAGAACATGAAAACACTAAGTTGAAAAGATATCTGCACCCCTATGTTTATTGCAGCATTATTCTCAACACCCAAGATATGAGAACAGCCCAAGTGTCCATCGACAGGTAAATGGATAAAGATGATGTAGCACATGTACACAAGGGAATAACTCTCGGCTATAAGAAAATACAATGTTGCTATTTGCAAGAACATGGATGGATATTGAGGGTAATTATGCTGTGAAAAAAGACAGAAAAGGACAAATACTGTATGATTTCACTGGTATGTGGAACAGAAAACAAAAAAGTAACAATGAGCTAAGAAAACAAAACAAAAACAAGTTCATTGATACAGACAACAGAGTGCTTGCTTACCAGAGGGGCAGGGGTGGGAGAAAGGGCGAAATGGGTAAAGGGGGTCATTAGATGCTAATTGATGGATGTTGGACTTTTGGTGGTGTTTGTACAATAGAGTATCCATATATTGAATTATAATGTCGTATCCCTGAAGTTTATAAAATGTTACCTCCATAAAATAAATAAATTATTCTTTAAAAAAGGGAAAACAAAACAGGTAAAGCAGTGAAATGCTTTGAAAGGAAGAGGCTGTGCAGAGACCAAGGACAGCGTGAGGTGTGCGGGAGAGGGCGTGAAGGGTCTGGCAGTACTGACAGTGTCAGGAAGGGACCCTTGTGCTCAGAGCTTAAGTATGAAAAATCGCAGCTTGTGATAACTCAGGGTGTGTGAGTCAGTGAATTTTTCCTTCTCATTATTTAGATCGAAGAGATAGATTTTTAAAAATCTCCTGTAGTTTTCACCCATGCCTGTGTCTTAGCAAGTACAATGAGCTCCAAATACCTGAATTCAGTTGCCGATATTCAACACCACGATGAGTTGGTACAGCCCAGGGACAGCAACCCTGGTGTTTGCCAGGCCCTCGCTGACCGCCGAGGTGTATGAATAGCAGGCTTAGGCAGACTGCCTTAGTCCTTAAGGGCTGCACATTCAAACCCCTTCCTTGCAAAATACAAATCAGCCTTTTCCTCTCAACACTTTCTTTACTAATGAATTTTGGTGCTGAGTTGAAATTATTTGCTGTATTCTGATTGATTCCAAGAACACACTCCAGGAAGATGAGAATGAATGGACTGTCTGTTGTACAACCATTTTACACGTACATTCTCACCAGTGTTGAGCCCGATTCTCTATTCCACGTGGTGCATCCGTTTCCTTTAACACTCTGGAAGGGAAAGCAGGAGACTGCCACAAACTGGGCACTGACCATGTGTCAGGCCTCTGATAATCCCTCTTTTCCCAAAAAGAGGTCAGTGGCTCAGAAGGGCGGAGAGCCCGATAGGTGGTGGACACAGCTCTGAGAACCCAGTATTGTGACTCCAAAACCCCCAATTTTGCCTTCGCACCACCTGCTGCCATCACATGGAGACTTTTACTTCCCCAAATTCGGCTAGGGGTGGTGCAATGTCCCTGTTCTCCCCGCAAAGCTGCAGATGGATCACATGTGTAGTAAGTGCCTCTCGCTGTGCCAAGGTCTTGTACAAGAAACCACAGATGTGTGATCCCCACCCTTGCGGAGACGACAATACCATATGTTCTTGTAAAGCCAAGACTAGCTCACACGCAGCATCGAAGGTCAGTGTCAGATGGTGCCTCATCATGTGTTGTTTACTGCATGGCAATCGAAAAAAGTAAAATCCCAGTGGATGGTATTGTGGGCATAGCTTCATGACAAAGTACATTGAAGCTGGGTCTTAAAAGATGGCACAGGTGTTAAAAAAACAGAAAGTATGGGGTGGGCATTTCTGGCTGGAACAAGACCTTCTGCAAAGGCAAAGCGATCTTCCCTGAATTCTTGCAAGAATGTCTTAGTCTCCAGATGTGTGGAGCGGTAGAGTGGTCAGTCACTACCAGGGCTGGTGCAGATCTGACCAGGCTTTCCTTGGTTGTAAGTGGTCCGCAGCAGGGGTCTTCAACTTTTTTTTTCTAGTGTTTTGCCCGAAAATTTTGAGAAGGTATGTACACTCTAATATATTTAAAAAGCTGTATCTAAATATTTTTCACCTTAAGTTTAAGAATAAATTTTAGAATAAAACTATTACCTTACTCTTTTAAATATATCCAGAGATTTATAAATATGTTGGTAATTCTATATATATGTCTATATTTCTGTGTATATGTATATATATTTACACACATATACATGTACACACAAATATATATGCACAAACATATATGTATATATATTTTTATATATATGGATTCTATAACAATTAGCATATTTTAATACATACATACATATATATGAAAATAACATGCCCATAGAAATTATGGGAAGACTTAAAAAAGAAATACTGTTAATTTTCTCAAGAAAAAGGAAAGTAGAACTTTTATTGGTACGGTTACAAGATTTTAATTTTTTTTTTTGCCTTATTCTTTTCTGTGACAAAAATATATTTAGAAATTGAAAATTTTAATTTCCTGTACAGGAAGTCTCTGTGTTAAAAGAATAACTGTCTTATAGACTGAGTTGTCATTATAACCTCTATTAGTAGAAAATTGATCAAAATATTTTGTTCAATATTAAGAGTAAAAAGTTTAATCAGAAATACTTCTCTTAAAGTGATCAATGCAGACATTTCTCCCCGCAAAGAATATATCTACCCACGGGTTACTATTACCTATGCTAGAATGATATAGGATAAATTCACCTATTTTCCTGTTCATAAAGTTAAAGAAAAAGTTCCCGATTGCATATTAACCTAGAGACAATGGAAGGAATTTTGTTATACTCAGTTTTTACTGACTACAAGAACACTTCTTGTATATTCAATTACTTGAACTCTCTTAAATTTATATGCCAAAATAGTGTTGATTGTCAAAAGTTATTTTTAATGATCTCAATTTTATTAAAAGCAAATAATTGGAAACCACCCGAGTGGTCATTTACGTCCTCAAGATCTTCTTCAATATCTTAAATTGTTCCTTTGTTCGCCATCCTGGAATTACTTCCTATCCACTCTACCCCCTGGTAATCCTCCCTGGTGAGATATGATTTGGGAAGGGTGAGGAGTTTGCCCTTCTGTGTGAAGTGGCAGAAGGGTGACCGAGAAAGGGAGCGCCTGGGTAGCAGGTGGCTGATATTGAGGAAGGAACAGAAGGTTTGAATTTAGAAATTGATTCTTGTAAACCTATCATGGCATAGCCATTAGAAAGAGTTTATATACCCCTAGCAGTATGCATACTCCAATATGAAGACAGCAGTCTATAAAATGTGATCTCATTGGCCTATTATTAAGACTGCTTATGTTAGGATACGCATCACGCCTCAAACTGTCAGCAACATCCAAAGATGGCTGTTTGATACTTCTTTTCCCTCTGCCTAAAACGCTGACAAAGATCTCACAGTCTGAAGAAGACAGGCATGTAAACGAACGATTACGGGAATGTGCTCACGCTCTGAAACAGAGCTGTGTCTGGGGAGCTGGAGAAGGCAACAGAGGAAGTCCTCACTTCCGCCTGGGGAAACACTGGGGAGGGCTTAGGAGAAAGCAATGTCCGAATCATGAATGGAGGGAGTTTACCAAGTTCGTATCCTCAAGACAAGGGTGAGGGTACGAAAGCATGGAAGTGAAAAGAGGAATTCGAGTGTTAGCTCTCCGCATGAGTTTTGAGCCAAGTAGTTATTTGTGGTATAACTTGACAATTATGTATTCATTTACAACATTTATCAACAAACACTGGTCATGCGCCTATAAAACACCAGGTACTGTGCTAGGCAATGGAAAAACAAGGATGAATTATAAACAGAGAAATAAATAATTATGAAACAATGTGATAAATTCTATAATAGAGAAATGTTTTTGAGGTCAAAGTCCTGGATTCAAGTGCAATTCCGATACATAATTATCACAATTCAGAAAAAATTAATGAACATCTCTGAACCTCAGTTTTCTCCCCAGTAAAATAGGAATTTTGTACCAAAATGCTATCTCGGTGTATGTATTAAATGAGAACATGGATGTATTTAGGAAAACAGTAATATATAAGGTATTATTATTGAATAGTTGAGTATCTGGGGACGACATTTCTGTAAGTGGAAGAAAGCTGGCAGAAGACACAGGAGTGGGCAGAGCTCTGGAGCTTAAATGTGAGTCTACTAATACGTACAAATGCTGAGAACAAGTCATTTTCTCCATTGGCCACTAGATGTCCACATTGAATAGCTAATTATAGTTCAATGGTCCAGACTCTGGATAAGCAAGTTTACAACAGAGTAAGTGCTTAGAACAGGAATTGCTTGGACCATGCCCCAGATCTGTTAATTCCTATGTGTTACATTAAAAAGTTAATATGACAAGGTCCATGCCTTCAAGGAGCTCACACTCAGGAGAAGCGGGTATAAGGAGAAACTCCAAGCCTGAATGTAGGAGAAAGAATGTTCAATTCAGGAAAAGACTTTGTCCGGGAAGCAGGCACCACCTGAGTGAGTCTTGAATATTAAGCACAGTTCAGCCAGGCAAAGCAGGAGGGTTAGGGAGGAAGAACTGTCAACTCTGTTCCAGGAAGAAGGAACAGCTTATGTCAACACATGGAGACCTGACAGAGCTTGTACCATTTGGGTTCCTGCAAATAATTCAAAATGATAGAAGCCGACAGTTCTAGTAAGAGAGGACTAAAAGACTAGGGACTCTCCCAGGAAGACCCTTAAATGCCAGGCAAGGAGTTTGGAATGTACCCAAGGGCTCCGAGGAGCTATTAAAATGTTTTTGTTTTCTTATATATTTGTACAAGTCTAAAGAATTTTATTTTATTTTGTTTTGCTTCGGCTTTTGCAAATTTTCCTTATGAAAAGTCCTCTCTGGCTGCATCGTGAAAGGAAGACCGTGTGGAGAGATCAGTCTGGTTACTGAGAAGCCTGCTGGAGAAATTCGATCACGCGGATGACCAACAGCACTCACGCGTGACCCTGGGGAAGGAGGGATGAGAAGGGTCCGATAAATTTCATGGCCGTGAATCTTTGCTGAATGTGGGGATGAATAAAGAAGAATCAAATGAAGTCTTGGGTTACTGTCTTGGCTGAGTGGGTGGTATTACACTGAACTGGAAAGGAAATGGGAGAGAAATCGACTTGGGAGCGAAGATGATTAGGAGATAATGTACTTCATAGTGGATTTTCTACATGATTTTGAACAAATCATTCGATGGCCTGTGTTCCAAATTCTCTACCTGTAAAATGGCACAACTGTAAAAACCTGCCTTGTGGCAGGCATTATCTTACAGATCACACAGTGAAATCTTCCTAAGTGGGTATACATTTTTTCCAACCAATGAAAATTCTAATTTTGTTCATTCGAAAACATGTATTGACTTAGAGAAAATTTCTAAAGATGCAGCATTTTAATCACTTTTGTCCACATATAGCAATGGAAACAAAACTATTTGAAGTTGCTCAATAAAGATATTTCTTTATCAATTAGTGGCCTCTACTCATATTTGAACAACATCAAAGGAAAGCAATACTTTTAATATGCTTGAAAAAGGTTGTTCTCTTAGGCAAGTAACCAATTCTTTGAAATCTTGTTGACAGCATATTTGCTGAGTAAGCTTTCCTATTCCTTTTTACTTAATTAGCTTTGATCATTTCAGCCCACTGACAGATAGAGAGTGTTTACTTTGTGTCAGGCACTGTTCTAAGCAGTTTATCTGTGTTATTTTGTTTAACTCTCACAACTCTGTGAGACATGTAGAAATAATTACCATCCCAATTTTGCAGATGTGGAAACAGAGGCAAAAATGATTAACTTGCCAACATTCTGAGCAAATAAATAACAGAGCTAAATTCAAATCAAACAGTCTGCTTTCGAAGCCCATGTTATCATGCTGTACTTGTTTTCAAATTCTCCTTTGGAAATTATCAAAAATTTTGTATTAGTGAGGTGGGATCTATAGAAAGCATTTGTTACTTACCGCATATGTTCTGTAACTGTGTCTACCTTCGATATCGAGAAAGGTCATTTTTTAAATCCAACTTTCTTTTTTAAACTGAAGAATTTTAAAGAAAATTAGAGATAACTATCTTCATTTGAATCATTTTCCCTAGCCATTAAAAAGAGCAATTTCCATTTGATTAATAAGAGCTGTTGTCTAAAACACCAAAATAATGGCTGGTTTTTATTGTATATATTTTAAGCATTTACCAGATGTCTATGAAGGCAGAAAATTAGTTCTAGTTAATGATTCCTTCTTTCATATCTGCTTCCCTCTCTTTATCAAATACCATTTTCAATTATTTGTTCTAAAAACTAAGTTAATATTCTTCATGTTTAGTACACAAACACACAGTTCCATAAGAAAGGCAGTGCAGCATGAACGTTAAAACTCTTTCCATGAATTAAAAAATTATGATTCTAACCAAGACTTCCTTTGACTGCCACATGGGAATGCGGCCACCAAATGCTTGTCCTGCGTTAAGAAGTGGGAATTCCCTTTACAAAGGGCCAATAAAGCCTCGGAAAAGAGTGACTGAACAAGGCAGCCAGGCTGCGGCTCGTGGGTGAGCAGGGCACACTTTAAGTGTCTGTGCTATTGTCTCGGTTGTTCTTACTCATGCTTCCTCACTGTTAGTTCGTATGCCATGCAAAAAGGAGTGAGTCCCTCCCTCCATTAAATCTGGTGACTTTTTATAGGGGGAACAGGAGCAAATAGTTCTTGATGCAGTTAGTGAAACGCAGAGGACTCGCTCTGTCCGCATGGGTGTCCCCTGTGCCTGGCCATCTGCCCAGTAGCGTGGGATTCATTACCTACTCATCACCCCTCTGTTTTCTTTGATTCTTTCTATATAGGGATCATGTCTTTTTTCTCTTGACATCTTCCTTGGCTCTTGGAATAGTTAACAAGAGATTATTATGTATTTGTTGATTATATAGTTATATACATGTGACCATAGTTCTTCTCAAATGAAGAATAAAAATTCTGGAGTAAATATGGTCAGCCCTGTAATTAAGCAAACAGTGGGGTAAAATGATGTTTAGAAATAGTTAAAGTCAGATTTCGTTAAAAAGGAGAAATGTCCCTAATGGAAAGTAGCAATATATAGGTTAGGAGAACATAAAACAATACCAACTTCCTGAACCTTTTCCTAAAGGATCCCTTTTTCAACTTAATACACTATTTGACAGCTATCACATGATAATTCTATTTTAAAAAATGCTATAAAGTGTTTATGTTATGGGTTACAAGAAGTCGAATGTTATTCCTATTACATTTGTCATCTCTTATCCTCTAATCACAGTAACAAATTGAATACCTTATTTCATATGGTAGTTTATAATTTCCAAAGTACTGTCCCATATATTTTTCTCATTGGATTTTTGCAGACACGTGAGGCAGGAAAGACCCATTATCTCCATTTAATGTGAGTGTGGTAGAAGGGGCTGAGATTCGTGACTAACCTAAGGTCACAAGATTAATAAGGTTTTGCCTGGAGGAGAACCCAGATCTCTGACTGCTAGTCCAGAACTCTTATTTGAATTCTCCCTGGAAAGATCTGATAAATTAAGCTGGTTGTGATCAATGGAAAAGTTTGAGGTCTTTTTAATTCTATGAAAAAATTTAACACATGGATAAATTATGGGATAGCTATACGCCTACGATGACAATTCTCGTTTCTAAGAGTTCCTTCCTGGATTACTACCTGACCCCAAATGAAGAAAATCTGAGACAGCCCAGAAGAGCAAATTAAAAATATGAGGGAATGTCAGAGGTACTAAATTAAATCTTGACTTAGCCCTTTATTATTTACAAAGCTCTCAGAGGGGCTATGAGCTCCGGTTTGACAGCAGGTGGTAACACACACTGGTTCCCTTTTAAGCTCCATTCTATTACCGTCCTGCTGACTGAAAAGAGTTTTGAAACATAGCCAGAGGACTGGTGTCACTGTTCTTTCAAGAATGAATACAACATACTCGGCTGTCATTATGTGTGTGTGTATGTGTAAGTGACTAGTCAACTAAAATATGTGAGATGAAATGCCTCGGGACCATAAAAGGAGAATGGGGAAAGAAGATAAGAAGCCCGTCAGATTAAGTTAAGGAAAAACATAATTGCTATATCCTAGGCGGTATTGGAACAGAATGTTTTAAGATTTAAATATACACTTGTGAGGTGGCAGCACATAAAGCTCATCTCAGTGACTAGTGTGAGACAGTCTAGATAAGCATTAAAATCTCATTTCCTTGAAAGTCTTAGTCATCCAGAGCTGAGAATGTCACACTAAGAAGAGCTAAGGGAACATCGGAGGTGAGGAAGGGAGATTTACAGATCTGAAGTTTTTGCCTAAGGCCACAAAGCAAAGCTAGTTGGTATTAGAGCAGGACTGGTTTGTCAGACCCATTCATAGTCGACTGCCTCAAGCTTGTCCCGCACATTGTCATATTGGGGTTCGTATGGATTTAAGTCTACTCCTTGGTGTGCAATTTAAAACCCTGTAGATCTGAGCCATAAGTCTCTATCTCTTGGTAGGAACAGTGACTGGAAATGCCAGCTCTTGAAATGGCTACAAATGAATCTTGTGGGGAGCTTGTTTAAGGTGCCCGTTGTCAGCTCTGCCCTTGAGGAATCTGTATTACTAGGCCTGGGCGGAAGCTGAGTCTGTATCGTCAAGGGACCCCCCTCGTGGTTATCACCGACTTTAGGAGAGGTAAGTCTAAACTAAAGTCACGTTCCCTTTAGTATCATCTCTCTGGGGCTATTTGCTCATTTCCCAGGTTTTCCTTTACAAAAAAGAAACCACGGTGGATGGCTTTGACTCCTTCCATTTCAATCCTACACCAAGAGATGCAGTGCAGAGCTCTTACGATTGTGTCACCTGCACCCGTGTCAGTCAGTGTGGCCCTCTCATTGCTGACATGGCACTCCGCAGCTGCCAACTTCTGATTCAGCCCCGACGTCTTCCATTCATGGCCTCCATCCTTCGCAGCAGATCAGCTGCATCACTGCCCAGGTCTCTATGCAGCCAGCAGCAGAGAGACTGGAAATATATTAACAGACCTGAGCACTCTGCGGATGATTCTCTTCAATGAGAAGACTTTCACATATCTCGTAGGTTTCAGTGGTTTAAGGTTTTCTTCTTATGTTATATTATTTTGCGCACCTGCCTTTTGTTTGATGATGATGATGATGATGATGATTATGTACCTTTCATCTTATCTAAGAATTCTTCTACATATTTAAGAAAGAGAAAAGAGAGAGATGCCCAAGCAAGGAGGCTAGTTTATAAATATTTTTTCAGATACAGCTGAGAATCACCCTAGGATGGGAAATAGCACATACCTTACAAATTGCTGTCATGGCTTTTATATACGTGATCTTTTGCTCTTCAGAGATTTTTCTACATTAGCATTCCCACCTCCCTTGGCATTTGAAAGTTTTCAGAAAATTTCCCAGCATCATTCTGGCCTCTAAAATTTGCTTGCTTTTCTCCCTGTCTGCTGCTCATGGGCTGCATATTGGGAGTTTGTAAATTGCCCACAGAAGAGAAATAGAACAGAACCATTCGAGTCAACGTTTAACAAAAAGTATTCCACAGGGACACCAAAGGCTCCAGCTCTGAAGAAGGGGGATCTTGTCTAGCTTATAGCGACGGCTCTAATTTTTATAATATTTTACTCATTTCTAGCTTTCATTCCTCTTACCTATTCCCTTGTCTTTTGCAATTTCTGCTGCTTCTTATATTCCCCAAACCTATCATAACACCATGTTTTATAGAACCAGATGCCATATATCAGAAAAGGGCAGAAGATGGCATCGCATGAAAAGATGCTAAAAGGCCTGTCCATAGGAGGCTCTCCCTGGCCTAGGCAGACACCGAGACCCCAAAACCCATGAGTAAGTGAGAAGCCTGTCGAGAGACATCGTGGTTTCATCGTGAAAAGAGAGGCAGAGCGAAGACTAATGTCACTTCCTAAGGAATTTTCTCATATTATAGAGAGCAGAGTAAAGCCTGAACGCACAAGAAACTTAAGGCATATTCTAGGTAAATAAGATAAAATTATTCTAGGACCAATCACAGCTTAAAAATAAACCATGCCAGGAGTGTCCAAACTTTGCTTAAGTATTTAACTGGTTCTAACATGTAGGGTCCTGAGCTTAACTGCTGTGAAAGCAAAGGCATGAGATGTGGTTGCCCATGTAAAGGGGAAAAGGCAGCAGAAAGAGACTAACCCAAATACAAAATCTGTGTTTGAAATGCCAAATGAGACACACAAACCTAAGTGCCATAAGTGCTCAGAGAGAGGAAAGCTCACCAAGGAAACGGGAAGCCTCTATGAAAAGGTGTGAGACTGAAAGCTACTGAAAACAATCCACTTGAAACTTTGCCCAGCACGTACCCTAGAGCAGCAGCGCCCAGTAGAAATACAATGTGAGCCTTATATGTTATTTAAATTTTTCTAGCAACCACATTTAAAAAAAAAAAACAAATAAAATTAATTTTAATATAGTTTATTTAACCCAATGTATTTGAAATATTATAATTTCAATTTGTAATAAACATAAAATTACTAATAAGATATTTTATATTTTCTTCTACTAAGTCTTCAAAATATGGCATGTTATTTTACACTTACATGTAAATGCAGAACAAGGGCTCAAGAGGCACGTGCCTAGTGGGGACTGCGCCGGACAACACAGCCCTGGAGGAGCTTGTGCGTGTTGGATAGGAAGAGACATATACAAAGATATACTTTGAAGCATTGTTTATTATATTATAGAGAAAAATAGGAACTAACTCAAAAGGGGGAATGGATAAACTGTGAGCAAAAGGATCGAAGCATTGCTTGAATTCACATTAAATTTATGCCTGCAGTGACCTCTTAGAGGGCAGAGGGGGAATGGACTGAAGGAAGGAAATATGCAGATGTGAATTTTATCTATAAGATTTCAACTCTTTAACGATAAAGTAAAATAAATACAGAAATATTAATCTCTGCTCATCTTGGGTGGTAGATACATGGGCATTTATTGTGTTGCTCTTTGCTCTTTTTTGCATTTAAAAACTTAAATAATGTACAAAGTAAAAAAAGTTCACTGAGGTTATGAAAGTAGAAAGAAGTGGACCATCAGAAGATTGGCTCTTTAAATAAAGAATAGAAAGTGACGGTCACAAATCACTTTCAATAACAAACGTTATTTTAACAAAGTCCTAACAGAGGCCAGAAAGAAAACAGCTTCTGCGTGGAAGTGGGAAGTCAGGGTCCTTGGGGGCGGTCAGGGTGGGGTCAGTAAAGAGGTAGAGAAGATGTTGAAGGTATAGGGGAGTCTACTGGTCATGAGGACAGGCTCTGAGGACACGTGGTGGGAGCTCAGGACTGGACCAGATCAAGAAATACACTGAGCCATAAAGAGAGGTGAGTGGCCTTTCCCTTTCAGCTATGACTGACCTCAGCAGGGATGTGAGGTACGATGGGATTTGTCCTCATCACCTTTTTTAGCGGGGAGTGAGGAGGGTGGAAGAAGGAGGTAAAATCATTCAGGATCCAGAGTCTGGGTGCTGAATGATTTGCTCGATGGCATGCTGATTTCAGGAACACGTACTCTCTCAGATGTCACACTGGATCTTTGGGTTACTCTCGGTTTTTTGCTATTCCAACAGTGCTGTGAGGAGATACCGTGTAACTTAGCCATCAAGGGCACTGGGTTCAGGTTTCATATCCGTCTTTTTTTATGTGACCTGGAACAAGTTAATCTCCTGGTGATTTAAAATCTTTTACTGTAGAATAATAGGGCAATAGTAGTATTTAACTATCTCACAGAGTTGGGATGAAGATTAAGAGTTTTATAATATGCATAAAGCACTTATAACAGTACCTGGCATATGGTACACATTTAATAAGTGTTTGCCATGAGCATTATAATCCATTAGCTATATATTTACATGATTATCTCCTTAAGATAAATTCTCGTCAATATAATTCTTAGGTGAGAAGGTGTACAAGCTTTTAATGCTTCCAATACAACTTGCCAAAATACCTGCCAGAAAATAAATTAAGTCCCCACTACCATATCACCAGAGACTTTATTCTCTTATTTACGTCACAAAGCATGACAAACCACAACCCACCCAGCAACCACTTACAATCGCCTTCTGTGTCCTCACGGACACAGAATGCAAGAGTGGTGCCTGGTGATCTGCATTTTAAACATGCTCCCATTTGCTCCATAAGGACTCTAGTTTAAAACCACTGCTCTAGTATCTCATCAATCGATAAACCAATCAATTGCTAAAACATTAGTTTACTCAAGCTCTGCGATATCAACACTTTAGAATGAGTTCTTTCTGAAATCCCCCTTGGCTTCTATAACTTCTCCCACCTCATATCCTATTTCTATGCCAGCTTTTTTTTTTTTCTTTAGGGTAAAAAAAAAAAAAACAGATTTTCTTATGTACA
>NW_006443262.1:222570-239748 GCF_000325575.1 Pteropus alecto | reverse complement strand
TTCTTTAGGGTAAAAAAAAAAAAACAGATTATCTTATGTAACCAAGATTCCAAGATGGCACTGGCTTCAAGCACAGTGTCACATAGAAACGTAATATGAGCTACCCATAAGCTAGAAGTCTGTAACGCCATCGGAGCCGTTTCTCTCCTTCCCGCCTTGGCTGGGTTGCTCTCTATTCGCCTAAATCTGGGACAGCCTGTGGCAATCCAGGTACCAGCAGCCTCTGACTCGTGTCCCTGAGGCTTAACAAGCCCAGGAGGAGGGAAAAACAAAAGAGCGCATGCCCTGGAACCGAGGACTTTTCTGGCCCAGGACGAGCCCAGCGGCAGGAGACTGTCGCCCGGCGGGCACCACGTTTGCGTTTCGGCGGGCCCTTGGCTGCCAACGCCCGCTCAGCCGTCTTCTGATTTCTCTTGCTTTCTAACAGCGCTCACTTCCGGTGGGGCACGGAGTCACGCTGATTTAGTGTCCTCAGTGGTTCTCAGATGTGTCCTTCTCTGGTATGACTCCTGTCGCCCCAAGTCAGCCCCTCACCATCTCCTACCAGACCATCTCGGTGGCCTTCGGTCTGGCCTCCTTTTCACATTCTCGCTCCCATGGATTCACGCTCCTGCGAATCGCAGGGTACAGGTCCGAGGCATCTCACCTCTTTGTTTAATATCAACACTAACCGCTGCTCCCCTAGGAGTCAGAATTCCTCAGCCCTCTGGGACCTTCCAGAACCCTCTCCTGATCACCTCGTAGGACCAAAGCCAAACCATTTGCTTTCCCTCAAAACCTGTTTCCAATCTTGGTTAAATGTATTGCACTCATTCAAACACCAAAGCTGACATTTTACTCATTTCCAATTCCTTTCTCTCTCTCTTATCCATAACACACATTTTTCAGCTCCTGTGGTTCTCTCCAAAATTTCCTCTTCCTGTTTCATCCCCATCCCTCTGCCGTCCCCAAGCCTATCAGACTTTCTCTCCTGACGCATCACCTGAATCCAGTCTCCGCACCTTCTTTCCGGCCTCCCTCCACAATGTCACCAGCCTGCCCTTTAAACAGAGGCCTTATCTAGAAAACCCTCCAACAGTTCCTGGCCACCCACTGAATAAAAGTCCCACGGTATTCAAGACTACTGACAGTGTGGACGCTGTCTCCTGTGTCCCGCCCCCGGCCCCCATTCCCACCAGGTCAGGGAACGCCGCGCTCTCGCCATGCAGTGCTCTCGATGTCCTCGCCCCTTTGTTTCCGCTGTGCTCCCCACACGGAGTGTGTTCCTCGCATCATCCTGGAGAAACCCTCCTTGACCCGTAGAACCCAGGCTTTTTCTTTCATGAAAGCTTCCCAGATTTCCCTAGTCAGACTTAAAATAACATCTCTGCACATCCATTGAAGTGTATTCCTCCATCACAGAAATGACCTCAGCCTGATTAAGGTCGTGGTTAACTGCGTCGGCGTCGGCCCCGTGGACTGAGAGTTCCACAATGTACTAACTCTATGTAACTTTGGGAAAGTTACTGAGCCTTATTTCTCATCTACACAAAGAAACATTAGTATCTACCTCATAAGGTTATTTTAAAAATTGCGATAATATATATAAAGAAATTAGAACAGTTTCTGGCATGTAAGTAGTTAGTTACTTGTGCTGGACTTACCCTGACACCTCACTGAAGACTCCACATCGCAGCTCACTTACCAGCTGTGTGATCTTGGTCAAGTTCTTTATCTCTGCAAAATGGGGATAATAAACACACCTAGCCCCATTGGGTTGTTATGAGGATTAAATAAATATAGCGAGTACTTAGAGCAGTGCTTGGCATACAATAAGTGCTCAGTAAATGTTAGTTATAATTATTCTCTGCATTCCCAGAGTATAGCACAGAAACTGGGGCACAGTGTTCAATAAACGTTGCATTGTATTAAACCCGTGTTTCACTTTGCAGTGTAATCTAGCTAAGGTTCTTCTCTGCATTAAGAACACTGACTCATTCCATTTAGGTATTTTCTGTAGTTAACCCCTGTCTATAAATATCAAGCTGCTGTGCTAGCTCATTGCCTGGTGAACCATCAGCGAGTGTAATTTTGAGTACAATTCAATTACGGATGGTTTATTTACTCTTGTTTTGGCTTCTCTGAAACTCAGGATATTATTATATATGTATAATTTGATTAATTTGCCCATAGCCTGTCAAATGAATAGCACTCCTCCAAAAAATGTATGCTAACATATTTTTACATTAACTTTGAGCTAGTCGTTTGCAGTGTATAGAAAGATATCTAAAATTAATATGGAAATATTATTTAAAAACGAACAGAAACAAAAGGTACCATCCTTTTATTTCTATAACTTCTTTGCAGAATTATTCTATTTCTGAATGAGATGAATAAATATTTTCAAAAACCCACAAAAATCTCTAATCTACATTGGACCATAGGGGCAGGATGAGAAATATTCCCTAATTCCCTGAATTATGCTTGGAGTTGATCGTAAACCTTCAGAAGAAAGCCCTGCGCCTCAGTGGGGCGGGGGATGGGGTGGTGGGGGGCACGAGGCAGCAGCAGACAGCAGTTGCTGCTGACAATGGACAATGATGCTGCTGAAGAAGCATGTAGGGAGTCAGAAGATAATGAGCAAAAAAGGTAAAAATGGGGAGCGTAAAAAAATGAAAGAAGATTCACTATAAATATTCAAGATTTTTACTCTAATTCAATTTTCTCAAACGTGGCACCATCGGCATTTTGGACTGGATGGTTCTTTCTCGTGGAGCTGCTGTCTTGTGCATTGTAGGGTTTAGCAGAACCCCTGCCTTCCACCCACTAGATGCCATAACACCCCTTCCCAATTTTAACAGTCAAAAATGTCTCCAGACATTGTCACACGTCCCCTAAAGGGCAAAATCACCCTGGTTTGAGAACCACTGCCTTAATGAAAGAAAATTAGTAAAATTATTAGATGGAACATCTTATAGACTACTGAAATGTTGCCTATTTTTAAATAGTTGCATTGACTCGCACAGGCTTATCCTAAAACTATGTGTACTGACAGCAGGTGGACCCAGGACTAAGATGCTGATACATTTTCCCAGTGGCTCTGTCCCTCAGGCTGGAACCCAGAGGGAGGGGATGAAGGCAAAGGGATGACATGGAAGAGAAGAGGCACCAGGAGGAGCCTGTGGAGCGCAGGACGGAGCTGCAGCGCACACACCGAGTCAGATCGCAGGCTCATGGCACATTATTTCCAGTGCACTTCTCATCTTTTGCTTTTTCCTTTTAATAAATACCTGGTTGATATTTATGTTTCAGTAACAGAGGGCATTACAAATAATGTTATGCTGTCATAAAGCAGGACTGTTAAAGGAACAGGACATACAGCTTATTTCTCTATCATCCTTCACATAAATCATCTTAGGAAACTAGCAACTAAATTAATTGCCTAAAAACAAGATTTCCTGCTCTTCCTCTGCAATATATTCCCCCAAATTTCTTCTTCATAATGACAAAAGACTGAAATTAATACAAAAATTTGAATATAAACTTACACATATGAAATTAGCTTATGACGTAAAAATAATCTTCCCCCATACTAGATTAGTAATATTTTTATTCTTAAGTATAAGGATGAATAAATACAGAATAAATAAAAGTCTCCAATAAGCAGGAACGAGGTGCTCAAGGAGTTTAGTTCTGTGAACTGTAATAAAAGAATTGGCATAAACTCCACTGCACCAATGTCCATAGGGATTCCTATTTCTTTAGAAATACCTAGATGTATTTCCTTCTGACTGGACTACAAAGCAGATATTTATCTCCTATACTTTGTCAATCCTGCACTTCTGAACCAGTCATACCTTTTCTTCAATGTGAATCCATTTATTTATATTAGCTGTTCACAGTATATTAAGTGTTAAATACATATTTGCAACAAGCAAATGCCAAAATTATAGGACATCAGCACGAATTAATAAAGATACTATATAGGAAGAAATGAAGCTCTCGACATAAAAATCATCAGTTGCCCCCCTTTACACAAATTTTACTTATAGGACGATTTTTTTATTTGCTGAAAAACAAATGTACTCTAAAATTCCAGAAACCACTACTTTTAAAATAGCGATTTATGTATTATGCACTTATATACAATAAATAACTCTCGAGATGGGAGGCAAAGTGGAATAGTTACATTTCAGTTCTAATTAATGGATCTGAATGCTTACCAAGAGAGTCCAAATAAGTCACTTAGTCTTATCTATACAACGGATATAAATGCCTGCCTTTTCTTACCTTACATAGTTGTCCTGAGGTTCATATAAGAAAATGTAGTTGTCAGAAGAAAAAGCAGTATTCCTGCAAATGCTGGAGCAGAACTGCTGCGTAATATTCATGTTGGAGTCAAATTCTTTCAATTGAATTACTCAGCTACTTTGCTTCTGCCTTACAGAAAGCTGGAGGTATTATCACCTGCTGTTGAAATGTGAATACATTTGGTCATTGGTTACAAGGATAAGGAAGATACTGTAAATAATACCGCTATAATGAAGGTAAAAATACTAAAAAAAATTTTAAATCTTCAAAAAGGAAGTAACTACCTCAATGCAATAAAAGCATGACTTCATTTGTCCTGCTCTTCTTGGGAAGGTAAACAAAAGTAATCCTAATTGGAATTTCTTGGTCTTGAAACTTTCTTTTGGCCTTTTGATTTCTTTATACTTCCTACTCCCTGACTCAATGCCTTGAGCTCCTGGGACTCAGTCTTTTACACATTCTCTTCACTCTTTCACCCAAGCAAGACAGAAAGCTTCCGATTAATGTCAGAAACTTCTTAATTAACTAAATGTTAGCTGAAATAGATTTCAGAAAGTATTAACTGATCTACCACTTAACTGTTAAGCTATTTGTTTCCAACTATGTAATAAAAAGTTTTGGCACCCCTTTTAAAGGAATGCCATGCATCACAAATCAGATTCCCTTTTGTTTTTCTTTTTGTGTGTCGGGGGAGGTGGCAGTAGTTATAATGGGGAATATGATAGATAGAAAACGTCTTAATTCTCATTAAGGTAAAAGTTATGTATGTCATCCAACAGAATGGTTCGCAGGTAGAGGATCTGTTTCATTCATTTTTCTATTTGTAATCTCTAGAATAACACCAATTCATAATCCACAGCTGATGTTCAACTGATGTTTACTGAATTAAATCGCCTTTTGATTTGGATCTCTCAGGCTAACAAAAAAGGCCAGCCAGCATCCTCAATCTCTTGAGATCTGTCCCCAGAATGGGTCTCCCTGAAAAGGCTTCTCAGACCCAGGCTTGGCCAAATCTAGGAATCCGAACCCAACCTTTATTTCCATGGCCTCTAAGACTCCCAAATGAAGTGTATTCTTGGATTTGGGTCCATACTTTAACTAGCACACAATATCTTCATTCTAATGTGCTGAAAGGCATTAATACTATTTCTATTATTTCAACCTCTGGCTGTGAGGTTCCCATTTAAAAAAGTGTCATCACAATATATACCTTATTTCTTAATGCCAGATAGCTGAGAAAAGATATAAAATCCATTTTAGCTAAGAAAATTTCCCACCAAGAGCTGTAAAACTTTCTATCAATATTTCTGGAAATTATCTTTTGACTTTAACATTTAAAATATATATATATTTGAATTTAAAGGAGAACTTTAGAAGTTTCCAAGGAATCAATAATTATCTCACCAATTTGGTAAATGATTATACCATTAATCTTTTATTTTTCATTGCACACATCAGTATTTTACAGAAAAAAAAAGAACCCCTTAATGTCAAACTCCAATTTTTTTTTCAGTGTACATAATATAATCAGTAAATACAATAATTTATGTCTCATTTTAAGTCTCATTCAAACATTTTTGCCATAGTTTTACAAAGACGATTATTATTTAATGGCTACATAACAGTGTATGATAGCAATAGCAAACACAAAAATTTACTTATCCATAGCCCAACTATTGGGATTGTCATTTTTTTAACTCAAATGAACGGACTTACTAAAAATATCTTTTAAATATTTTCCTGGGCATATGCTACTCAAATGAGTTATATCTATCGAAAGATAGATTGGTTATAGAGCTCTCACTATATTTTCTAGTTATTTTAAAAACCACTAATAAAATAATGCTACTGGTATGAGGACACATACAATTGAAAAATTTTTGCTAATAGCATGAACTAGGTCAAAGTCATTTCAATTTGCCAGTCCTTTTATAAATTTGCCTAGTAAAGAGTAAAAAGCCTTATGGATTTGCACTTACCTTTTAAAAAATAGTAAGTGCTTTATCCATATGTAAGGCAAGTACCTTTTTAAAATTCCATCTGTTCTTCTTTTGTCTTCTTACTTAGTATATTTTTCATTTTTCATTTAGTTAATCTCATCTGCCTTGTCAATGTTTTCTATTGCCATACATTTCCTTTTACCATTATTAGGATGAAAACTGTAGTCTTTTTATTTTTACCTTTATACTTAACATTTTAATTGATGTGGAATTAGTTATATCATCTATAATAGGATCTAATTTCTTTTTTTCATATTGACATCCAGCTAGTCTTTCTGGCAGTTATTACATATTTCTTTTTTTCCAATTGGCTTATTAGTCTTAGCTAAACTTTCTATTCAGTACCATAGTATATTTAGAAAGATTACTTAATAGCATGTCTTAAGGATTATAAGTGCAAGACTCCCATTTTTTCCCAGGTTATAAAGACATAGTTTTGCTTTTTTTCCTAAATAATTTATCATAACTGTCATTACCTAAGCATCCAATTGGAATGTTAAGTGGAAGTATAGTAAATCTACATGTCACCTGTGGCCATTCTTTTGAACATGATTTCATATACATAAATGTAATCCCCCAAATAATTCAGCAAAGTATTATTTCTATTTTATAGATGATGAAATTGAAGCTATGTGATTTTTCCAAGACCATACAACTGGTAAGCAGTGAAATGAGAACTATAATTTTGGTTTTCAGACTCCCTGGTTACTTTTTTCCATTACCCTAGGATGTAGGTCCTTCAATCTGCTATATCCCAATATAGTTGTATAACTTTAAATGGCTCGTATATATTAATATCCAAAGTTTTTAAATTGTAGTTTGTCACTGTTGGAATCTAGAAATGAGATTTTTAAAAACTGTTTATCCTGCAATTTCCTGAATTAGTCTTTTATTGTCAGGATATTTATATGATATTATAGGTTTTACTAGTTACAAAGCCATGTGAATAGAAAATATTTGTGCTTTCTTTCCTTGTCTTTACCTTTCTGTGAATCCTAAGGTTTTATTACAATAAGCTTCTTAGACCATATATAAATAAAAATGGTGCCAAGACTGTTTAATTTCTGCTTGAGAAATGCTTTCTATATATTTTCCTGATAGGAATGTTAGTTCTTGGTTTTAAGTAATTATTTAAATTGAAGATGAATGATGAACTTCATTGATCTTTTAAGTTCTATGTAATTAAGTTTGGATTACTTAGTATTTTGCACAGTTGATGTTCATTTAATGGTTGTTCTATTGAACACCGGCCTTATAATCCTGAATGAATCCTAGTAAATAATTACAGGCATACCTGGGAGATATTGTGGGTTCAGTTCCAGACCATCACAATAAAATGAATAATGCAATAAAGTGAGTCTCACAAGTTTTTTGGTTTCCCAATGCGTACAAAAGTTATGTTTACATTACACTGTAGTCTTTTAAGTATACACAGCACTATATCTAAACAAATATTTTATTGCTAAAAAATGCAAGTCATACTTTTTGATCGCTAAGGATCTCTTCAATTTGTAAAAAACGCAACATCTACCAAGCACCATAAAGTGCAATAAAATGAGGTATGCCTGCAGTTTACATGCTGTGTATTATTTGACAATATTTTATTTTACATTTTGCATCTGTTCGGAATGAGACCCTTTCCAAAATGTCTGACTTCTAGTATTGAGGCCATATTTGCCTCAAAATGCAGATATTAGGATATCACCTTTCACAATACATATTCATTCTTTGAATCTGAAAAAGTACAACTAAAAGCCCAGTAGGGTAAAATTCCAACTCATTAGAAAATTATAGTAGGTTATAATATCCCCTAATCATTTTGATAATTTTTTTTTCAATTAGTTGACATACAATATTTTATTAGTTTTAGGTTTACAATACAGTGATTAGATATTTACATAACTTATGAAGTGATCACCCCAATAAATCTAGTACCCATCTGACACCATACATGGTTATTACAATATTACTGACTATATTCCCTATGCTATACTTTACATTCCCATGACTACTTTGCAACTACCAATTTGTACCTCTTAATCCTTTCCCTTATTTCACCCATGCCCCTAACATCCCTCCCATCTGGTAGCCATCAAAATGTTCTCTGAGTTTATTTCTGTTTCATTGGTTCACTAATTTTTTAAGATTCCACATATAAGTGAAATCATATGGTATCTTTCTCTGTCTGAAGTCATTATTTCACTTAGCATAACACCCTCTAGGTCCATCCATGTTGTTGCAGATGGCAAGATTTTGTTCCTTTTTATGGCTGAATAATATTCCACTTTATATATGTACCACTTTAAATCATCTTAAATTCTTTTTCATTTTAATGACTAATTTTTAGGTTTATTGCTGGTATTTTCATTGTATTAAACCTCAGGATTCACCCAATAATACCACTTCACTATATTCAGAAGTATATATATATATATACCAATTCATGATTTCTCTTTTAGTAAGGTGTAAATTAAATATTTCTTATTTCACTTTCCTCATATATAGAAGAGCAAAAAAAGACTATTCAGATCATATGTTGGCCTAGTGGCATCTATATTTTTTTATGATACAATGTACAGATCAAAAGACATTAAAAAGAATTTTGTTAAAACTTAGCCAAATTCTGCTTCAATGAGATCTATAGCTCTAAACTATATTTATTTTCAATTACTCTTAATCTTCACATTTCTATGATTCAATAATAAGCTGAGAACCAATTTCTGTCTATTTTTCTTCACCAGCAACACCAGACTGATGTTCATGAGCATTTTTCCTTCTCCTACAGTACCCATCCTCTTCTAACAGTTAACTTCAGTGAAAGATTTTTAAATCATAAAAACCTAGATTCCAATGCTGGCTCTTCCACATAGCAGACTGAGAAAACTATTAATTAAATCTTTATTTGCTCTTTGAAAATACATTCGATTTTAACATCTGACTCACAGGACTGAGAAACTGTAATGAGAGAGCACAAGTGCCTAGCATGTGGTAAATGCTCTTTGTTCCGGGGGCGGGGGGGGGGGGAAACCAACTGTCACTGAAGGGCTCTCTTCCTACAGGATTACTATTCTCTTGAGAAATGGGAACTGGCATAAAAGGGAAGTTCACGACAGCTCCACACAGGCTTCCCCCACTGGAGTAACAACAGCATTATAACTTCTGGTGGTTCTAGAAAAATGTTTCTATCCTCTAGAGTAACAGCCCAAAGGCAGAAGTGATTATGAAAGCAGTTACCTCACTACTCGTGGAGTGAGACACAACTGAAGGGACACGGTAAATCCTCCTGACTCATTCCTATCGGTTGCAGTTAGTGTCGCTATTTACAGGGTAGAGCCAACAAGGTGCAACATTCGCCCCCACTGAGAAACCTCGAGAAATCAATCCCAGGTAAAAAGTGACTTAGTTTCTCCTTAGGAACTTCAGAACAGTCATTGTGAAATGTCTTTTTCCTCAATTTTTTTTTTCCTTTTGGCTTACGTTACTTGTTGGAAATCCTTTTAGGTGCCAGAGCAGGGGTCTGTAGAAATTAAATGACAACCTTATGCTCTAGATTTTTTTGGACTAACTCTCCTAAGAATGAGCTCTTCAACAACTAACAGAACTCTCTGGCACTTTTTCTAAAGTAGATCATGGTGGCAACATTGCCTCCTCAGTTACAAGGGTCAAGTAGGAGAATTAAACTGCAAGACTTACTGTAAACATCATACCTTCACAGATAAAGGATCATGCAAAGTTCATCTTTTAATAAGACAAATGTACTTTATCATATTGGCACTTGCATTAGCTGCTATTGCTACCATGTATATGTATTTATATTATATACATGTACGTTTATATTTTATACAAATTTACTGTGTTTTATTCAGAGGTGGTAGTAACTGTATATTAGCTGCAAAGCAAAATACTTATTGTCATTGTAGACAATAAAATCTGAAGGTCATTAGCAGATACATGACCTTCCTTTAATAAAGCACAGCTGCTAATATGGACTAAAATAAAGCTGACTCTGTTTAAGATTCTGGATCATGGAATGCATTCTGAAACAAACAAAAAAAGTCCAATAACCAATAAATCAGTTACTGATAGGTTAACAAAGACAACCAATGACTGAAAGTCTCAAACAGAATTAAAGACAACAGCTGCATAGCACTCATCATGTAAACCACTTCTAATTACTCTCATAGAAAACTGTCCTTAAACAAGAAGATTCTCATGCTAGGATGAAGGCCCAAAGTAGCATTTCCAGTTTGCTTTTTTCCTAATTTTGAAGGTGCTTCCCTGGGCTTTCTAGGTTTTTGCTTCCTTCAGACGATTCCAGTTTGGCCATTACTATATTATTGGTTCCAGAAGCCTCTGGTTGCTTATCATCACCATCAAAGATAATGTCTTCTGGATTTGGAGGTGGGGGGCAGAATTCCTCACCTGGAAAGATCTCCTGGAAAAGCGTTTCGGCTTGCTGGACTGCATGCTCATTCCCCAGCCCACAGTCAGGCCCAGAGCAGACATAGACATTGGAAGGTAAGCCACAGTATGAGCTTCTGCTGATTCCTGAGGAATCTCTCATAGTAAAATAAAGAGCCCACAAGAGTCTTGGCTTTGCAAGTTCTTCCTTGTCTTTTTCTGTTTCGGCATACGGGGTGAATAATTTCTTCACCACTGATTCTAAGTCTTCTCTTGCTGTTTTAGAAGATGTACAGGTCAGATGTACCAGATAGGTGTCTTTCATGCACGTCATGGTCGAAGAACATAATTCCGTGACCCGAACAGCATGCGCCCCCGGTTCCGTTGGAGGCACGATCAAAATGGAAATCTGCTGATCCGAATCTGCCTGTAGCAGAGACTGATCCGTAATGAGCACTGCCCTGGAGATCTGCTTATACTGCACATCTGAGCACGTCTCCTCAGAAAGGTAACTATCCTCCACAATAAAATGCTTAGCACTTATTCTTTGACCAAAGTGATCTATAATTGCTTTACATCTTCCCGATTCTCTGTCAATTACAAGGCATTGTACTTTATGGCGAAGGCAATAGATTCCACCGAACACTGCACACATTCTGCAAAAACCCTGGGGGATTTCTCCCTGGCCATACAAGGGAAAAAGAAAGGGAGTGTTGCCAAACCGTCCAAGACACCGAAGGAAGTTTTTTGCTGCTTTAAGGCCGTCTACGGTAGTGCAGGATGACTCTGTCATTGCAATTGAGTATAGCACAAAATGTTGAAGGTTGGGGGTTAATTTTTTAGTTTTTAAGTATTCTGAAAATGAGCATTGTGTGAAATCTTGGTATTCATCAGGATGTTGTTCATAGTCCAAACAAAACGTAAGAAACTTCATTAGCATCCTCTTTTCAACCATAGTGAGTTCTTTGCTATTAAATACATCTGCTCTGGAGCAAGGCACCTGTTCTACTTTTCCTTCTCGAAATGCAAGAATCCTAGTTACGTTTTTAAATTCAGCATAACGACTCACGTTTGATTTGATTAAAAGATCAATTAGCAATCCTTGAGAATAGAGCAGCTTTGATACCAAGTCAATGTTAAATCTCCTGCCTTCTTTAACTATCTGTGAGTACGTAACCCTATTTCTCTTTGGTCGCTCAGCGCTGTCTTCCACTACAGATCTGTTTTCGTCTTCATCTCTGTCTGAAATTGTGTGTGTACAAGTTTTATCTTTACATTTTTCTTTCGCTTGAGTTTCCTCTATATTGGTTGCTTCTAGTAAAACTTCTCCCTCGTTTTTTGGAGTGTCTTCGGCAGGCACTTTGCAGCTAGTCATGTGTGTTTCCTCAGACAAGCATGCGGAATCCAGAGGTGTTGTGAGGGTGCCATGTACCACACAGGAAGGGTTTTTCTGCAGAGCATCAACCTTTTTAGTACTGTCATCCATGTCCTGACTGGCATAACAAAACACTTCTGTGTGCTGAATGGTTTCATCCTTCCTACGAAGGGTGATGGCTTCTTCTGTGTCATCGATCAGGTCTTGCCACGCAGTGGTACTTTTGTCCTCGATGTCACTGGTTTGCTGATACTCCTTCAACCAGGAAAGCAATCCTGAAAAGGTAAAACTAGCCCAGTTTCCTCCATAGTAACTTCTTGAATCAATATGCAGAACCCTCTGACCACTTCTTGAACATGCGGCTGCAAGGATGGATTCAGGCAAACCTGTCCCTATAATAACCACATCAAACTCTGTGGGGAGAGTGTCTGCCATTCTGGGAGGTAAAGTGCCTCGTGACAACTGCCAGTGAAGGAAATGTGCATGAATCTAGGCTGAGGGCTCAGATGAGGTGTGAATATGTTGCAATAAAATCTCCCGTGATGTTCCAGCTCATCCCAGAAGTATCGAGGTTGCAGGTCCCAGCTGTACTGTTACCCTTTTCCAGTGATTTTTTTTTTTTTCCTTATGGGTCAGTAGCACAAAAACATGATACAGCATGTCTAATCACATCTTAGAATACTAAAATGGATGTGTGGTTTTCACTTCTGCATTTCATCTTAGCAGTAAGTGTCAAAATGCACCACATGTGCATTTGTGACTGGAACTCTTCTCTGAAAGAAAATTCAAGAAATAATACAATTGTAAACAATATTAACAGAAAAGTAATTTCATGCAACAGTAATTACAATCCATCACAGCCTGACTTGTTATTAGGACATAAGCCTCTACTAAAGCAAGTCATTAAATGCTTTCTCATGGATTTTCTAATTTTTTGAAAATTAACAAGATGTACTCCCATGATCTGGCAGTTCATTAATGAAGACTATAAGTGTCCCACAAAAATAAAGAACTAATCGAAAATAAAGAACTAATCGAAAACAATTCTCTAACTTTTGCTTTTAAGAAAACTATTAGAATAAAACTATATACAACCGTGAGCTTAGACTGTAAGAAATGTGTGGCTCCGCTGTGTTTACGGAAACAGACTATGTACGATGTGCTCCATACAGTCTGTGGGTGATTCTAGGGCAGCTGAATAGAAGGCTCTTCCACACTCAACCCACCATTAGGATCGCGTGATGTCAACATGAGACTATGTCAACTGAATTAACCAGTCAGATCATTACAAAAGGATTAATTCAATAAAACAACCGGCACTGAAAAATATTTAAACATATAAAAGAGTAAGGAAAAATGTGTTCATAACGAATCTTCATATGAATGTACACAGGCACGTGTGTATTATTTTAGGTGTAAAAGGAAAATTCCTGGGTTCATATGTTAAAATATCTTAACATAAATAACACCTACTTTTAACATTTGAATAGGGTGATTTGCATTTTGCCAGATTCTGACTCTGTGACCCTGAGTCTCTGTGTCCCATGACAAAGGTCTGTCTAAACATCCTTTGCCAAAATTAGCACATTGTTTTTGTTTTCGAAGGGGTAGGAGGTGGTAGTGGAGAAAGGCTGTCCAGCTACCTCTGGGAGGAACGCTGCTTAACACTCCGTGTGAAGCACATCCATGTGGCACAAGGTGTGGCCAGAGGTGGCGCAGCCAAGGGGGTGAGGCATCCTCCCCTGAGGTCTTCGGGCTGAAGCGCCACACACACCCCGATCGGGGCCTTGCTATCAGCCGTCACTGCCAGAGAAGAGTGCCAGCTCCCTGAGCTTGGGTTTTCACCACTACTAAACTTGCTGAGATCTAGACCAGTACAAACTGGGCCTGCCTAGGTGAAGATGACTAATTATCTTGGACATCTGTAAAACAAGCCATTCAATCGGAACTTAGATTAAATTGACTAGTTCACTGAACCGACTGGTCAGTGTAAGTGACATGGCTCCCTTAATAGTCCTGTCTGGTCAAAGCCTCTGCCAGAAGAATCTCTGGGATTCCACTCGTTTTCAGCATTCCCTGAGAAACTGGGGATTGAGTACAGAATAAAGCAGTGACCTGGCCCCTGTGTGTATGTACGTGACTATGTCTGAATTACTTATTCTGCCTTCTTCCAGTGGGGTGTGCAGAGGAAGACAGAATTCATGAGGGTATATGAAGTGTAACTAGCAAGTACATGCTTATTCTTGGCTTGAGGGTGAGAATAGGAGAAGAGGAAACAGGCCATAAGCGCTAAAACCAGGCACCATTTAACCTACAGCTATCAAAGAAGTCCTCAAAATACACAGCAAGTAGGACAAGACAACCTTAAAGCTGATTTAGCTCAATTATCCATAACAGAGACATGATGATGGCTGAAGGGATTAAGTGATGGGCAAGTGCACACAATGGGCTGGTTAGCCACAGGATCAAGGGCCGGGCCCACACTCATGCTGTCAGGCCTGTGGTCTTCTCAGGTGATAGGGCAGCCTCTCCAGCGGCCTCTGGAGAGAGCGGCCACTTTGGGCATTTTTCAATTGCCTCCCCTTCAATATTCCATGGTTGGTTAGTTCTTGTTCAGGGATGACAAATGGAAAAGCACCCTCTCTTTCTTCACCTTTAACTCTTATTGAGAAGCACAATCCTTAGAATTAACTCCAGGCAAAGAAATTCTTAATCTTTGCTAAGAATTTAAGCTCCATCATACTCTCACTATTGACTTTCTCTCAGGGCTTAACCAAGTCTCTTAATCTCTCACCTCAGAGTTTCCATTTCTAATTTAAGTGCAGGGATAGTCACAGTTGAAGACATTAACTAAATGCCAGATAAATAGAGCAGTCGTCAGGAAAACTACCATGTAGTGAATGTTTCTAGCAGTCTTAGATATCCCTTCTGATTGGGATGGGATCCAAGTAGAGATGATGAACGAGAAGGAAAGGAAGGAAGAGACCAGGAGACACAGCAAAGTGGGGTTGCTGAGGTTAGAGATGAGGAATAGATGGAATGCTGCTACTAATAAAGAATTCAACATATCCTTGTTTTCAAACTCTAATGCACGGTGTCCGGATGGAAATACAATTCCCAGCAGAGAAAAAGCAGTTCTTGTAAATAAGAACTTTCATGTGACCAGACACCTATTGCTCACCTCAGGGAGCATTACTGATGACACTGTAGGCTTGACCTTCCGTCACCCTCTTTAAAGCTTAGCCTGCGCCTCCAGAATTGCCAAATAGGTATTTTAAGTTAATATAAAGAGTGTGATCACATAGCCATCCATATCACTATCTACGTGCACTTACAGCCCCCTCTCAAGTTTCAAGTCTTTGCACAAATGAAATTCTCAGATTAATGCTTATTAGGGAGGGAAAAAGTAGTATTAGAATATTAGAATCATTGAGGAAATCAAATGAATGAAATCATGATTTCTATGACTTTGGTTTCCTTCAAAAAATCTAAAAGTGAATCTTAACATATATAACATGTTTGTCACAACATAGGAGGTTAGTGAATAAGAAAATTTTGATAACGCTACAAAGATTTTGTTCTCAAAAACCTGCCAAGATAAAAGCAGCAATAAAGTATCAATGGATTTCACATTTCTATTTCAAATCTTTGTACAAATGAAATTCTGGAGCACACACAAATCATTTCTTTCCTAAGCTCAGAAATTCACATCTTCAATGATACACTAATGGATCTATCCTTCAAAATGTTAAAAAATCTCAGTGAGACCTAAATCTTGCATAAGGATTAGGAGTGTTGTTGAAATAAATCTTCAATTAGCAATCAAGTTCAACTTCAATGAAATCTACTGGCTGCAAAGCTAATTTTTGTTCACCTGAGTTGAGATTCTCTGAGCCGTTTGTAATTTCACTTTAGATTTTGGTGTGCTGGAACCCAGGAGTAAAATACAGTAAAAATAGCTTAAAGGGCACATGCCAATTTGCATTCTGAGGACCTGAATGAAATGAAAAACTCCCTTACTAAGAGTTCCTAGGAAGCATTCAAAAGTTTATAACTGCTCATGAGCAAAAAAAAAATTTTAAAAAAAAATTACTCATGCGACTGCCCTGTCATTTTAGGAAACAAACAGCATATAAATGAACTCTTCTTTCTCATTACCCTCGCCAACTTTCACGAGATCATCCCTTTTGTTCTTGAATCTGACTCTATAGTTCCTCGTTTCTTTCCTCAAAGAGTAAAAGCCGTCGTTTCGAGCCTTGTTGAATTACACGAGGAGGTGAAAACAGAACTGAGATGAGACGGAAAGTGGCTGGACACAGCTATGAAGGAGGTGGGGCCGACGAGGGGCTGGGACGTAGGGACGGTGTGCGGTGAGATGAAAGACCATAGGGACGGAGTGGAGGTGTGGGGCAGGAAGGAGGGCAGAATGCCATGCAGCTTGGGGTGCGGGAGGGGAGGCGCAGCCGGGGAAGGGCGAGTTGGAGCGACGAGGCCCAGCGGCAGTGAGGTGAGGGTGGGCTGAGTGGCAAGGGGGCGCACAGAGACGGTGGCAATGCAGAGAATGGAAAGTCTGCTGAGGAGAGGCGGGTGCTTTCTCCTCCAGCCCAACTCACCGAAAAGGCTGCTGCTAAACCCGTCCCACACGCAGCCCACGGTGTCCCAGACCCAGCCGTTCCTCAGGCAGGACACGAAGGTAAAGGTGACTCCGAAGAAGGACACCAGCAGGTCGCTGAAGCTGATGTTAACCAGGAAGAGGTAGAAGGGAGTGCGGACCTGCTGGAATTTGTAGTAAAATACAAGCACCAGCAGGTTGTTGGCAACGCCCAGCAGCCCGATGGAGCCGAGCAGCAGCGCCAGGCGCTCGTAGGTGCTCGGGTTGAAAACCGAACCGGGGCTCAGCGTTCCCGCCAGCCCCGGCCCCTCGGCGCCCGCAGCCCCGCCGCCCTCCCAGGAGTCCAGGCCGCCGCTGCGGTTCCCCGAGTGCATGGCCCGGCGCCGGAACACTCGGCGGGCGCAGGCGCTCAGCGTTCCGCGTGCTCCGCGGCCCGCTCCGCCCCAGGCGAGGTATGGGCTCCGCCGCTAGTCCAGGCCATTGTGCGCGCCGAAGCCGCA
>NW_006443262.1:169671-222424 GCF_000325575.1 Pteropus alecto | reverse complement strand
CTGGTGGCCACGCCCCTCCCCGTGAGCGTGTTCCCGCCGCTTCCCCGCCCCCAGCGCGCCCTCGTAGCCACGCCCCTCGGCGCGTCCTCGCGGCCCAGCCTCCGACGCTCCATTGTAGCTGGTTCTTTGCGTCCTCCTTGGCTTGCTTTTATCGCCGGTGCAGTTAGTTCCTCCCTGCTTCTGTCTCTTCGTGCGCCCGGGAAGATGAAACAGCAGTGAGGCAAATCAACCATGGCTTCTCACACCCTGTCGCCCTCTCACCCAGCTTGAAAACATCACGTCCATTCTTTCATTTATGTATTCACTCATTCATAAACATTTGTGAGCGCCTGTGCCTACCCTGTGCTAAGGAGAAGGTTGGGTGAGGGACTCTCGCCCTTAGGCCTCCCCTTTCCCAGGAAGCTAGCCTACAACGCCACTCCTGTCACACACGTAATGGAAGCCCCTGACTGGACCCCATGGCCTCCCACGTTGCCCTTCCTGCCTCGCTCTGAAGTAGCGGTAGATTTATCCTGTTACTGAGGCCAGTCACAGCTCAGGCTGGTGGTGACTGCCCAGGCGGTGCCCTTGAAATTTCAGCTCAAATCTAGCGGCCGTAGAGAGATAGGTGCTATATCTAGAACAGCACGCATTTTCCGCTTGACATTTTCCTAGTAGCAATGAAAATATAGTACAAGTCAAATATAGGTTGGGAACGTAATCAAACTGCAAGGTCTCTGCACAGTCAATCCCTAACAAGGTCCCAGGAGGACCACAGTCCTGAGCCAGAACTGCAGGCCGTCCTGGGCACTGGTGACTAGCACAGTATTTGTGGAGGGGCAAAGGAATTGCTTTCCATGTGAATGTTCGCACTTTCCGTGACCAGTAAGAATGACTAGCTTCAATGAATCCCCGTTCCAAATGCCCTGGATATAGAATCTCGGCTCCCACTCCTGGTACATTGAGCAAAAGCTGAGAAATGAGCTTTGCCCTCAAAACTATGATTTGTCTTTAAACCTTCCAGTTTGGACTTGTCATCTATGAGACTACCTAACTCACGCACTTCTTTTAAAACCTCATTTAATTTTATATTTTAGATTCATGCAACCATTTAACAAGTTCTGTATGTTTAGTGTCCACTGCATTTTCAACATAGTGCCTAGTCTACAGTAAGTTCTCAATGAATATTAGTTAAATGAATGAATAAAGAAAGACTATATTTTTTCCTAAAGTTTCATTCATTCATTCATTCATTCATTTTTTGGTACTGAGTGCCTGTCCTCATAAAGCTTACATTCTGGTGGTGTTGGGAGAGCATCTGATAACCAAATAAATACATATTAGTGTGTCAGATGTGGAGATATGCCTAAAGAAAAATAAGGCAGAGAAAGAGTATGGGGGAGTGAGGGAAGAGGTTGTTATTTTGTACATGATAGTCACAGATAGCCTCACTGAGTACTGCAGGCACAGGATACATGTACTGGGGTGGGACTGTGCTTGGCATGTTGGAGGATAAACAAAGAAACCAGTATGGCTGGAGTGGAATGAGAATGAAGAAATGAGGGCAAAGAGGTGGGTGAGTAGTGATTGGCCAGATCATTCTGGGCCTTGCCATTTTAATAAAAGGACTTTGGCTTTTTTAAACAGGAATAAGATGCTCGTGGCAAATGTGTACGGATTTCGATATAGTCATTTTTACATTAGTGTTAAATGTTAAGAATAGTTATATTTGACAGAAATAGGCAAATGTTACCACAGATATGATTTACTTTGTCAGTAATATATGTTTTTTATGTATTTTTGGAATTATGTAATACAGGATGATGGCAAAATACTACAACCTAAAAAGCAAGTACAATAATGGTATAAGGACAGACATATAGACCAATGGAATAGAATAGAGTCAAGATGTAAGCCAATACATAGATGGTTCATTGATTTTCAGTAAAGATGCCAAGACCTTTCAATGGGGAAAGGACAGTCTTTTCAGCAAGTGGTGCCAGGAAATCTGGTATCCACACGCAAAAGAATGAAGTCATACTCTTATCTTACATTACGTATACAAATTAACTTAAAAAGGAGCAAAGAGCTAAACTTAAGCACTAGAACTGTGGAACTCTTAAAAGAAAACATTGAGGAAAAATCTTCATGACATTGGCTTTGCTATGGTTTCTTGGATATGACACCAAAGGCAGAGGCAACAAAAGAAAAAATAAATAAATTAAACTTCATCAAAATTAAAAACTTTTGTGCATCGAAATGTATATTTTACCATAACAAAAAATTACATGCAAATTATCCCTCTAGAATTTTGAGGGAAAATCTTGATGGGTAAAGTTATCATCTGATGTTGGTGCTCTCTGATTGGAGCAGATTTTAAGTGCTGTGTTTTTCTCTTTTATGGTTACCTGTGAGTTCTCTATAGGACCTGAAGTCACTGGGGATCTTTCTCCCATGACTTCCTTGAGAAGGACAATGCCTTTATCTGCTGGCTGCCTGCGTCTCCTTCTCAGATCTTGGTTAGGGTCCCCTAGATCCTATGGGCAGCCTTCTTCAGTAGGGTCCCTCCCAAGATAACCCAGTTTAGATACTACATTTAGAGCCTACCGTCTAGTCTTCTGGAAATATGTATGCATTCTTGTCCCACCAAATTCTGGACGTGATCTGTTGTAGAGAACTGGCCAACCCAGTTTTTCCACTTCAGTCTCCGCTGAGTGGAAAGAAGTAGGGAAAAATCATGGCCCCTTGACTACTCTGGAAATTTTCTCTAAGGAAGTTCTCACTAAGGGTCTCTTTAATCTCCTAATGAACCTGCCTTTAGTAGCTCGAAGGAGAGAATAGGCTAAAACATGCAGAACTGATTTCTCAGTGTCTTCGCACATCCTCCTTCATGGACTGTGCCTAACTGTCCTTTAGAACAGGAAATTTTTCAAGCCTTTTGTTTTGTGAGGCCTCTTCAAAGGCAGAAATGGGTCCCTTTTAATATTCTACACTGGAGCATTAAATCATCACAATCCCTATATTCCAAGAAAGTCCTTTGCAAAGTACAAGAAGATGGTGAGGAGGAATAGAGACAGGTTTTATCTGTCATTACTTGGAACACTGATAACACCTAGCCTTTTGTGTCATACACATGTCACCTGAGAAGGAACTTCAATCCTTAATCAAGTAATCCTCCAAGGGCAAGGATGCATTCTTCCCTGGCCTCTCTAACCTTGGCCCCTGGCGAGAAGCAGAAGAGCCCTTACAGAAAATCTGACCAAGCATATCTGCACCTTTTCCCACCACAGGAACTGTAATTTAGTAAATGTAATTGAACTTTTAAAAAGGAGTATCTATCATGCCTTTAGGTTCTAAATGTTGATTCTCCTTGTGTATACAGCTCCTCAGATGTGTGAGATGTAGAAATCAGCTTAATGTGTAAATTGTGAACCTGTCCACAGTCTAGAGTATGTGTATATAGTCTCTACTTTGATACTCATTGTAGAGAAATAGTGAAATGTTGCAATGTTGGTACAGTGGGGACAAAGACAGCATTTATAGTTTTCTCAACTGGGGAAAATATTTTTTAAAAAATGAGTTATGTACAAAGGATCAGGAATCAAAATAGCTTATAATCACCAAGAAAAGTTGATCAAAATAGTCTTCTTATAATAGCAAGCCTAGAAGCAAAAAGACAATGCAATACTATCTTCAAAATATTGAAAGAGAGCAATTCCCAACCTACAATTCTATACCCAACCTAATAGCAATCAAATGCAAGAGAAGAATAAGGATATTTTCAGGTATAAAAAATGTATCTTCCAGGTACTATTTCTGGATGTGAGGCACCAAAATGAGGGCATAAACTATGGAAAAGAAAGACATAGCATATAGAAGAGAAGATAAGGCCATTCCCAGAAGGATGGCGAAAGAAGACAGCAGTGTGACAGCTATGCCCCGATGTATGGAAGGCATTGGCCCAGGCTACAGGAAGGTGACTCAAAAGACAGACATGCGGAGGAATGTTATCAGGATGCCTTCTGCTCTCGTATCATGTTTTTTATCCTGAAAATACTCACGTGAGCATGGCCCAGATTCTTAACAGTACCTGGTCAGCCAGCGTCCTAAAGCTGCCAGATTCTTAACAGTACCTGGTCAGCCAGCGTCCTGCTCCACTAAAGCTCCTGCCCTTCACTCTGTGCCCTGTCATGTGCATCAGCTGAGAATTCTCATTTACTCCAGAGGAATTCGTTGACAGATCTTGAGAATTGGAGTTGGCCATGGTGGACTCTGAAGCAGAAAATGCAGAGCAACCCATCACTCCCCATAGGATTTCTGATGGCTGATGTCTGTGCCACAACACAGACCCAAATGCAAGCCTGTGTCTTGGCCTTTCTCAGTGACATCCACACACGGTCTCTAACGAATCTCATAGAAGTTGAAGCCATACTAGCTCAGGAAAACCATTACACCTATTTTTTCCCTAGAGTCTTTCTCTTACAGTGGCAATACTATTTTGTTCCTTACACAGCAAGAAGTGTGTTTGCTTTTGAATTTTTATATCAATCATCTTTCATAATCATGAACAGATAAAAGTAATCAAATAATAAAATATTTGATTGAGAAAGATAGAAGGAAAAGAAAAAAGAGAAGTTATACTTATAAAGGCTATTAGAATCATGAGGACAGATTTATAAAATAATACATTAATATTTAAATAATGTGCATAGTTCTACTGAAACTCTCCATGGCGTCTTGAGGATGGCAAAAGGGTTGAGACGAGAGGCGATATAGGAGAGACAAAGTAATGCCCAGTTTCTTTTCTTGGTCTTTTCTTATCCTTCATCCCTCTCTCTCAGTGTACACACACACACACACACACACACACACACACACACACACACACGCACACAATTTGTGAAAAAAAAAAATCTCAACTTCCTCCTTTTAAGGGAAGGAGATGTTGCAGAGATATTATGATGTAATGGGAGCCATCTGAAGGACACTGGTAACATTATGAGGTCAGGATTTTACTGAAATGTTTGCCCATGTGAAATGCATTAGACCGAAGTCAGCATTCCTCCCTGCTAAAGGCAGCTCTTACTCCTTCCCACAGGGTGGGATTTTAAGATCAAAGGAATGAGACTTAGGGCAAAAACTGAGACAGCAGGAGGCACTGTAACAACTGTAAGGTTTTCTGAGTTGGCAAATCTGCATTTTTTTTTACAGAAAAAATAATATTTTTTACAGAAATAGCAGTTTCCCTGTGTCCCAATGGCTACCAAGAAGGAAAAGCGTCTCAACATTTCACGTCAGATTAAGTTCAAGACAGCCCTGAATGGGTTTGAAAAATTGGTTGAACATATAGTAGCCCAGAAAAAAGACGAAAGAGCAGGCCTGTTTGTCAGAAAAGAAGGTAAGATCAGTGATTACATGGCAGCCAGTTTAGTCTGTCGATTAGAACTGGGAAATGTTTTAGGCTATCAGAGAGAAGCAGCATAGCTTAATAGCAAAGACAGTGAGTGGGGGGCCCTGAGTCTTCATTCTGACTCTGTCTCTAAATAGCTAAGTGGTCTTAGGGAAGATCTTTTTCACTTGTCTGAACCTTAGTTGTCTCAAACATAAAATTAGGGCTTTGGATTAAATGACATCTGAGGATTGTTCTTGGGCTCTACCATTTGATGGCTCACTGGTTGATCTGGGAATCAGTGGTACATGTGAGCTACCCTGCTGTCTCTTTATTTAAGGGTGTCATGAGACCATAAGGACTTTCATAAGCAAAGCAAGGTTTCCTCTGAAATTTCTATTCACTATCTGGGCCTATCCGCATGCCAATAAAGGGAATGTGAGGGACAGTGGTCTGCCAGAGCTATTAGCAGTAGAGATAGCAATGTAGAACTAAACATATGTTGCCATGGTCAGGAGTTCAGGGGAGAGGTGTAGTGTGACGATTCAGGGCTTTGAGGAAGCAGGAGTGAGTAAGGCTTAGCGGCATAGCAAAGACTAACACAACAGATCTTGCTATTGCAAAGAAAAGAGCATGCATGGCCCATACAACTGCTAAGGGGCCAGCATAGCCAGCCTCTCATCGTGCCAGGCTGCATAGTCATAAGTGAGTGAAAATGTTGACCTTGGGTGATCAACCCCAAGCTGATATTATTTAAATAGTATTTAAGAATTTACAAATCACTTTAAGAAATGTAATTTCATTGATTCTCATGACAATTCTGAAGGATGAGAATTACTATTATTGCTACTATCCCAATTTTATTCGTTAAAAAGTGAAAAGTACAGATAGATCATCTGCCCAAGTCACTAAACTTCTAAGTATTAAACTAAGACTCAGCCCTTTTAGAGATACATTTGAGATTATGGTGAACCTGGCTTGGCTTCTTAAACTACTCAACAAAACTTTCATTTTCATAGTCAGTTTGTTTTACCTCTCTTCATAATTGATTTTTCAAATCCTTACCACCTCTCCTGAATCCTCTACAGGATCTCGGCTCCTCTTAGCTAAACTTCCAACATCATAGGAGAAAGCAAGGCCAAAACACAAATGCTCTCGAGTTCTTTTTCTCCACGTCCATGGTACCCAGCAGCACCTGTCCTTTCTTCCTTCCCTCCTCCCTTTCAAGGCTTTCACTTTGCTGCAACAACGTCAAAATCTCCCTTTTCACTGATTTTGTTCTCTCAAACTCAAAATATACCCAACCGTTCTGACCTTGACTTTCTTTTCCTTTTAAGACACCATTGTATGTCTTTGCTTCTCCACCAATTTCCCCATAGCATCTCCACTTAATTCTCAATCTACTCAAGTCCGGCTTCGCTCGTCAGTTTGCTGCAAATGCTCTTACCCAGGTATTGAATCGCCAAACATGGCTGCCAAATTCGATAAATTGTTTTCATTTTCCAGCTTACTGGCCATTTCACTGCAGTTAGCTGTCACTGCTTCCAGAAGCTTTCTCCTTCTGTGTCTTTCATCATATCACTCTTATTTTTCCCCCTTTCTCATTCTTTCTTTGACTCTTTTTTTTTTTTTTTTCTGAGCTTCACCTGTATCCTCAGTCTTATTGCATAATGCCATCTACCTAGTCACCTAAGCCAGGGATCTTAGTAAAACCTTTGCCTATTTTGTGGTATCTCACTCAGGATATCAACAACCTCTTAATAGTCTCCTTGCTAAGAGTTATTTCCCTCCTCTAAATTTCTGCTCAGCTATTTGAATATCTCATAGGAATTTTAAACTTAATATGACCAAGATGGAGTGTTTATTTTCCCCAAGAACCATGGTCCTTCCTCTGTTTTGGTAAATAGTATCAAGTTTTAAAACCAGAAACCTGAGTGTCGTTCTAGATAGGGTTTCTCAGCCTTGGCACTGCTGACATTTGGAGTTGGATAACTCTTTGTTCTGTACACGTACCTGTGTGTGTGTGTGTGTGTGTGTGTGTGTGTGTGTGTGTAAGAGGGTCTGTCCTGTGCATTGTAGCATGGTTAGCAGCATCTCTGCCCTATGTCCCCCAGATGCCGGTAGCACCCTCATCCCTAGTTGGAACAATCAAAAACATCTGCAGACATTGCCAAATGTTCCCGTAGAAAAGAGAGGGGGACATCTCCTCTAGATAAGGGCCATTGCGCTAAATTCTCACCTTTTGTTCACTCATCATTTTTGCCCCCAACATCTTCCAGTCCATTAGCAACTGCATCTCACCACCTGCAATGCTACCTCTTGGGTGCTTATATCACTAATTACCCAATTGAGGGCTCCTTCAAGAGTGAAAGGGGTTGTTATTAAGAATTAGGTTGAGAAAATAAGCATAAATAAAACTTTCTATGGCAGACCAGGACATATGTTTATCCTACCCTGGCCCAAATCCCCATCGTCTGAAACCCTGCCCTATGCCATTTTGAGAGCTTTCACTCTAATCTCCTCATAGCTGCCACTGCACTTCCAAAAAATTTTAAGTCAATTCATGTCACTTCCCTAAATAGAGCCCTCCAGAGATAGCTTATCATCATGCTTAGAATAAAATAGAAGCTTCTGGCTCAAGCTCTGCCCTCCTTCTCCTCTGGTCTCACCCTGCAGCTCTCTCTCCAGCCCTTCTAGATTCCATATTCAGTGACCATCCAGAACGTGCCAGGCTCTGCCCAGCTCAGCATCTTTGTGTTTGTCAGCCTCTGCCTCAAATGCTCTTGTCTCAATTTACACATGGCTGACTCCTTTTCGCTTCTCGGGTCTTAGCTTAATTTTTTTTCCCCATGTCCTTAGAGATGGCTTCCTTGAGGCCTTCTTCTACCCACCACCACTATCTAATTCATTCACTGCTACATATCACAAAACCTTATTGGTTCCCTTCCTAGCACTTACGCTGTATGTAGTAGTGATTTTTACTTTGTTACTAAGGTATAATATACATATAGTGAAGTCCATCTGAAGTGCATTAATCTGAAGTATATAACTCAATAAATTTGGATATTGATAAACAAGCCTGTAGCTACAAACCAGATCAAGACAAAGAACATTTCTAGAAATGTTCTAAACAAAGAAAAGTCCTCTGAAAGTTCCCTGGTGTCCTTCTTAACACAGATAGCCACTAATCTAGTCTTTCTGTCACAATTTGCAAATATTTGATTGTTTCCTTGTTAATTTCCTATTTTTTTCTATTTTTTCTATTTCTACATTCTATCACTAGAATGTAAATTTCCTGAAGGAGGGAATTTGTCTGTCTAGTTTTTCCATTCTAAGTCCAGTGTCTAGCTCAGTTCTGACACATAACAGATGCTCAATACATTTTTGCGTCTAACTCTTTATCTTTAGAACCAATAGTCATATGCCAGTGAATCACCAAATTTGGCAAAATCAATATTCAAGAAATAGTGTGTGTGTGTGTGTGTGTGTGTGTGTGTGTGTGTGTGTGTGTTTGCACAGTGTCAAAGAACCAATCAAAACCTGTTCTTTGCTCACTCAAGATGAACTCTAGCAGAGACTCTTGACTGGTAACTTTTCACACCAGAAAGAAGTGATTCACTTTCTTTTCTTTGTATTCCTGAACAAAAGTCCTAAAATAGTTCAGTGAAAGTTATGGAGAAGGTACTAAATACCAAAGAAAAATATTTCTTCTAAGTGATATTTAACAGTCTCTAGTTAAATTTCCAAAGGAAAAAAAATCTTTAAAATGCAGAAGAATCTGGTTTTGTTGTTTTTTGTTTTTGTTTCTGTTTATGTTTTTTATAGGCTGAAATAATGAAATAGAGTGACAAATAGGAAAAGCAATTGGAAAATGCAATACAATCCTTGGAATTTCATAATAATGTTCTTGTACTTTATTACAACGCAGATGTGATTGATTATGACAAGTTTTATGCAGCAGTACAGGAACTCTTTGGTCCAGAAGTGAAGAACCAAGACGTGAAATGCTTTTATAGGAAACTCTGCAACAACCCCGATGCACCTATGGACTGGTGTGAGGTAGTCACTTTTCTTGTTTATAATATGGAATGCAGGTATTCTTTGTTTGGAGTAAATAATCAGATCAAAATGTTACTCCCACAGGGGTAAACCCGCAATGGGGTGGCATGTTTAAATGCCTAGTCCATAAAAGTAAACCAGATGGATGTTTAATTATACTGTTAATGAGTAACTCTTAAAACCTTCCAGGCCAAGTTGCCAACTGCAGAAATTACAAATGCTATTAACAACCACCAAGATTTTAGTGGCCTTATTTACATTCTATTCCTTTTAAATAGTGTCAATGGATACAAATTCCAGTGTATTCAAATTCTTAATATAAGAGGGAAAAAAGGCTATGGTTGACCACCTCTTAAATTTCCTGAATCATTTTCTGCCTAGCACTGCATTGATTCCTTAGAGATCATTCTGGTGTTCTTGGGAGAACTCTCAGAAGCGCCTTTGATTGTTAAGTGATATATGGACTATGGAAACAGAGAGAGAAATGACTCTGATCTTTATTTAAACTCACAGAAGGTGACGCTCTGTAGATTTATTTATAAACTAGGCTGTTCTTATTTTAAAAGGATTCGAGGTAGCTTACAATTTAAAAAATTGCACACATGCATATAGAGTATTTAAAATGATTGTTGAAATTATCTGTCTCTCTCTTAAAGATCAGTAATGTAGTAGACAAAAGAAAAAGGAAGAATTTAAAGTATTTGACTATCACATTTAATGAGTTGGTAGATATGTATAAATAAAACTTTGAACCCAAGATACAGGCAAAATACATCTCAACTACATATACAGTCATCACAAAATTGACCATGTACATGGCTACAAAGAACATTTCAATAAATTCCCATATAATAAAATTATAAACCAATAATAAAAGATCACACAAATCCCCTAAACTAACCAAATAAAAAATCAATTAATTTCAGGAAAAAAAATTACAAACAAAAAGCTTCTGGTAAGTCTTTAAAAAACACATAATTCCCACATTATATACATTTTTCTACAATTTTGGAAAAGCTGAAAAGCATCCAATTAATTTTAAGAGGCTAAAATAACACTGAATTGAACATAGATAAAATGTCAAGGAATTGTAGGCCAATATTATTTATGAATATGTGCTAAGTTCTAGATAAAAACTTAACAAGTTGAATCCAGCAGTGCATTAAAAAGTCATTTCTAAGTAGCATTTACCCAGAAAAGAAAGAATAATTCAGCATTAGAAAACCCAGTAACATATTTTGTTTAACAAGTTAGGGGGGAAAATAATATGATAATCTTAAATTATCTAAGACAAAAACCTGCTTTCACTTCCTAGAGGTTATCTGCAGTATTCTGCCAAACTAAGGTCCATGGGCCAAATCTGGGCAACCACGTGTTTTGTAAACAGAGTTTATTGGAACACAGTGATAATACACACTCATTTATATATTGTCTGTGGTTGCTTTTGTGCTATAATAATAAATTGAATGGTTGTGACAGAGACTGGATGGCCTGCAAGCCTGAAGTAGTTACTACCTGAACCCTTTCAGAAAAAGTTTGCTGACTGCTGACTCCTGATCATAAAACAAAAATATTTGATAAAAATTGAATAGCCATTCCTGTTTTTAAAGAGAAAAAAATCTTAGCAGAATAGGAATAGTAAAAAATTCCCTTAACCCAATAAAGAGGACTGTGTTAGTTCTTTGCAGCTGTTGTAACAAATTACCACAAATTTAGCAACTTTTTTTCCAACTTTACTGAGATGTAATTGACATTTAACATGTGTAAGACATAGATTTGATACACATATATGTCAAAATGATTACAACCATAGGGTTAACTAACACTGCCATCATGTCACACAATAATCATTTTTTCATGTGGTAGGAACATTAAAGATTTACTCTTGTCTATGGCCATGCCACAATAAACAAGCCTTATCCTGTCTGATCTCGGAAGCTAAGCAGGGTCGGGACTGGTTAGTACTTGGATGGGAGACCACCTAGGAAGACCAGACGCTGTAGGCTTAAAAAAAAATAAAAAATAAGGGATTGTAAACTGACAAGGTCCTTGCAATCTGAGAAGTCAACCAAAGATTGCCTCACCTGGAAAAAGAAAAAGATTTACTCTTAGTGACTTTGAAGAATACAGCACAGTGTTATTAACTACAGTCCCCATGTGGTGCATTAGCTCCCCAGAACTTATTGTCTTATAACTGCAAGTTTGCACTCTGCCCAAGACCTCCCCATCTTCCTCACTCCCCAGCCCCTGGTAACCACCATTCTGCTTTCTGTTTCTATGAGTTTAGATTCCACATGTAAATGAGATCATACAGGGTTTGCCTTTCTGTGTGTGACTTATCTCACTTAGCAGGATGTCCTCAAGGTCCATCCGTGCTGTTGTAAAAGGCAGGATTTCCTTCTTTCTAAACTTAACGACTTGAAGAAATAAATATTTATTATCTTGCCATTTCCATGGATCAGGAGTCTGGGCACAACTTCACTGAGTCCTCTGCTCAAAAGATCACAAGGCTGTAATCAAGCTGTTCTCATTCGGAGGATCAACTAGTGAAGAATCTGCTTTCAATTTCAACCAGGGTGTTGGCAGAATTCATATTCTTACTGTTGTGTGACTGAGGACTTCAGCTTTTTATTGGCTGGAAGCTGGAGACCAGAAGCTGCTTACATGTCCTAGAGGCTGTCTACAATTCTCTGCCACATGGCCCTTTACATAGACAGTTCTCAACTTCACTTCTTCAAAGCTGTCAGGAAAATGTCATTTTCTATAGTCCATTAAGGCAGTCTTATGTAAAGTAATGTAATCAATGGAGAAACAGCCATCACATTTGCCATATTCTTTTAGAAGCAAATCACAGGTTCTTTGCACACTCAAGGGATGGATATTATACAATGATGTGACTCACTCTGTGAGGAGGGTGGGCAGGGGTCACTTTAGGATGTGTCCACCATAGGGACTTACTGGAAACATATTTAAAGTAAAGGTCATATTTAATGTTCCTTAAATACTATCAACATTTCCATTAAAGTCAAAAACAAGAAAATGATGTCTATTATCACTGCTACTCTTTAGCATTTATTGAAGATTGTAGAAAAAGCAAGCAAACAAACAAAAACAAAAAAAGGAAGTGATATGTAAAAAAACTCTTAAAAATACAAAATTGTCATTACTTGTAGATGATGTCTACCAAGAATATACAAGAGCAGACTATTAGAATGAAAAAGAGTTCAAGGAAGTTCAAAAAAGATAAACATGTAACAATCAATAACTTTCACAAACAATAACCAATAACTATCCCCCCCACACACACATAAATAACAGGCAGAAAAAAAAGATTCCAGTCACAAGAGCAACAAATAGCAGAATATATGGAATAAATCTATAAAGGAATATACAAGACTATGACATTGGACTGATGAAGAAAGAGAAAATCTGGAAAATAGCTGAGAGACTCAATTTGAAAAGATCTCAACTGCTCCCAAATTAATTTACATATTTAGTAAATATGTAATTAAACAGATTTTTGGAATTAGTGAAATTATAACTAATAGATATCCCAACACACCAATAATTAAATTTCAATACATCCTATGTCTTTTCAATAATTCTTATAAATATTTTAGGTTGCTTGTAGAGATTGAAAACCATTTCACAAACTTTTGATGAATTCTAACAAAGCCCTGGATACCTACAGATTAGCATGAAGATTCTACTGTGGAACATATTACTAACCATGTTCATTTTTGTAAGAAATGAAAATTAACAGTATAATTTTCACTTAGATCTTTACTTGATTATAACATCAAAAATGAAAATGTATGAAAGCACAATATACATGAAAACATAATCTAGATGAAGATATAAATGAAAAGGGGTTACTGGAGTACAAGGTCCGTGTATCAAAGATAATGAATTCTGGTTGCCAAGTTGACTTTTTCTTGTTCTTTTCTTTCTTCCTTCCTTCCTCCTTCCTGCTTCTCTCTCTCTCTCTCTCTCTCATCCTGAAAATGGTTTCCATGGCAATAGTTTAACAGAGCTTGAACTGTAAATATTTTGACCCTCTATTAATGGTAAATTTTCCAAGATGTTTTGGATTTTTAGTTGCAGATTTCTAAGGTTTCAGCTTGATTACCTGTATTTTATACACTGGCGATCTATTTTTCTGGAACTGTTATGAGTTAATGTTTGTGTTACTAAAATTAGAGTGAGCTCTACTCAGTATACACTAAATAGAAATTCAAAGTAACTGCTGGATGTTACTAAGGATAGGAAACCTGAACAAAGATTGAGCCAGAATCTGGATATTCCCCACTGCTTAGATGGTTCAGGTAAAATCAGGCATTCAAATAAATAAGACATTCAAAGAATGGCTAAGAAATTTTGGATTTATCTTTAGTGATGGTACAATATCAAAATCTCATAAAGGCTTTGATAGAAAAAAATCATCCTGGAGGCTGAACCCTTAGAAACTCTAGCACTATACTGTCCAAAACTGTGCAGTGAGCCACATGGGCTTATTGAGGATTGGAAATGTAATCAGTCTCAATTAAGATGTGCTACAATCATAAAACACATCAGATTTCAAAAACAGCAGAAAAAACAATCTAAAATACTTAACAACTTTTATATTTATTATGTATTGAAATTGTATTTTGAATATATTGAGTTTAAAAATTAATATTATTAAAATTAATTTTATTTATCTATGTACATTTTAATGTGTCTGCTAGAAAATATAAAGTTTTATAATATGGTTCACATATTTTTATTGGACAGCATAGAAATGTCAAAATAGAAGTAATTCTTCTTGATCAGCATATCCTCACTATTCTCAATTTTCTTAAGAATATTTCTGACACACTCGATGGTTTATGTGCTTAAATTTCTAATGCAATAGTTTTGCGCCTCTAAAAAAATGAATCTTTGCTGGTAAACAAATGAGAGGTGGACAGGTCTTGTCTGACCACATCTAATAAGGGTCCAACTTCATACTTTGGGGATGGTACCAGAAAGAGGATGTTTTTCTTCAAGAACACAAGCATAGAACATAAGTTAATATAGTGTGTTTAAATGTCAGAATATTTTTTTTAAAAAAGATACAAGTAACCACTGTGATTGGAAGTGCCCATTGGAAGAATGTGATGTCAAAGTCTTCATCATCAACTCGCTTGACAGACAGGTCAAATAAGCAGGTCTACACCTTAAATTTGGGCAAAAGTATAAATAGAGGTTCATATACCATATATCTAAATATTTTAAAATAATAAATCCAGTTAACTGTTAAATAAAATAATGTTCTATCCTCTGATTTCATAAATACACCTTAATAATGTCCTAGAAGTCTAGGTTAAAATTTAAAATTCTCATACTCCTTATAATTTCACATTAAAACATGGAGACAAGGAAGACCCACCTCCCATCTTTTCCCATGACCAGCTCCATCCCACATCATGAGGGGCTGTGCATGCACACATACAGACGCCACAGCCCACATGTCTGAGTTCTTCCATACCCCACCTCCACCGACGCTACACCTTGACCACCCCTTTTGCTGAGGTGTGCACATACCAGTCGTGTATGGTCCAACTTCATGAGGCTGGACCTGAGTAAGACTCTTCATAGGACCTTGAAGTAGGTTTGGAGTCATTTGGGCAGGAAATATTGGGATCCCAGGATTCCAGGACATGGTTTAAAAGCATGGACATGGGCTCTTGGTGAAAAATGACCCCTTAGCCCCCCCAAACTAGAGTAAGACCCTCTAAAGCTGAGCTGTCCAACAGTAGCCACTATCCACATGTGCTATTTGTATTTAAATTAAATTAAAAATTTAGCTCCTCAATTGCACTAGTTACATTGCAAGTGCTCAGTATTCAGTGAGGCTAGTGGCTATCATATTGGACAGAATAGATTATAGAACATTTCCATCATCCCAGAAAGTTCACTGGACAGTGCTATGCTAAAAACATATGTCCCAGGGCATGGATCTAAAAGCAATATTGCAAGTGCAAGTCTGGCTGTTTTGTTTTTTAACCTACCAATTAAATGAAACAGAAGACAAATATATATGTATTTGTTAACAAAAGCTCTTAACTACCCAAAGAAATCAAATAAATAAGGTAGCAGTCGGTAATTTTGCAGGAATAAAGAAATGGCTGTCTTTTTTCTAAATCATATAAGTGTTCAAAAGGAACGTGCTTTTTCCAGGATCCTGGCTATATCGTACTGTATGAATCCTTTGGATATTCTTCCATACATTAGTAACTTGAATTCCACACCACTAAATTTTGAGTAGATGTGATTTTGAGAATCACATATCTAAACAGTTCTCAATTTTATTAAGAATATTTCTCACACCCTCAGTGGTTTATGTGCTTCAACTTCTATTGCAAGTTTTGCACCACTAAAAAATATAAAAATGAGTATATAACAAATGATTCATATAAATATCAAATAATTTATGTATTTCAGGAAATGATAGAAGTCTATTTACATTATAAAATATACATAGATCTAGGAAAGCAATGCTCAAAAAATGTCCCAAAATACCAACACGGGAGTCACAATACTCTGGTAAATCCATTTACATGAAGTTCTATATTAACCGAGAATTAGGCCTCTGTGAATATTATAGAGTTGTCTGTTTCGAGGAGAGAGATTTATGTTATGTTTTTGTTGTGAATAAATAAAACACTTCCTTGCTAAAAAAAAAAAAAAAAATCCTAATCTAAAGTAAACCCAGTCTACAGCCATGCTACTCTGAGCAAGCCCAATCCCGACTGATCTCAGAAGATAAGCAGAGTCGGGCCTGGTTAGTACTTGGATGGGAGACCACCTAGGAAGACCAGATGCTGTAGGCGTAAATAAATAAATAAATAAATAAACAAGGGATTGTAAACTGACAAGGTCTTTGCAATCTGTGAGTTCAACTAAGGGTTGCCTCACCTAAAAAAATAATAATTGTATAGTAAACCCAGATGTTTTTGTTGTGTAGATTAGGAAATTGAGCCTCATTTTTCCCTTGTCTACTCCCTTTTTTCCTTCTCTTTCACTTTTCAGTTAAAACATCATAATCAGTTTACTTTTTCTTCCAAACATCTCCCTTTCGTATTCTCTTTTAATTTTTACAACAGATCCTTGATATAGATTATAGAAGACAATGTTATTGCAATAATAAAAATGATGAAAATGAAACACAGAAAGGTTAATGACTTATCCAAAGCCACACACAATATTAGTTTTGGTCTTGGAGCTGAGACTTTCTCCCTCCCTATCCAGCAATTTCATGACATTAACAATTTCATGTTACATCCCTTGGATTCTTGTAAATCATATGCAAGTTTAATAGAATAGCCTCTGATGCACTGTATGTATTTGAAGAACAACCTGAGGTTTGAAAATATGGTGCACAGGAAGGTTCCTCTTCTATTGTTCTTCCATTTTCCTCACAAACTCTGTGCTGTTGCTCCTAAGAGGCATTCATATTTCAATCTGTGTGACCTAACCTTTCTGAGTTTCATATCTGTCATCTATAAAATAGAAATACAATGCTGAAAGACTGACTTCATTTCAATTGAGATTACCTGCTTTTTATCAGCCAATATTAATCTTATCAGCTAGTAAGAACTGGGTTACTCTTTTAAGGTCAGGCTCAAACCTGATTCTGAATATAAATCTCTATTACAGCAATGCCACAAAATGGTGCACTTTCTTTTTCTAGATTTTAGATGCAAACGCACTGGGAAAAATTGATATTTATAGAATAATGAAAACTTAAAACTCAACTAAAACATCATCCAGACATTCCCCTTTAATTTATAAGAAAAGTTAGGTGTAAAGAGATCCAAAGAAATGTGATTGTCTTAAAATTATAAAGCTAGTTAGTGGAAGATTCTGGTCCAGATACTATCTACTTTCCCCACAATACCATGTTAATCTATGTTTCCAACAGGCGATTCAAAACCACTAGAATTAATTCAAAGAAGAGACATACAACACCATAGGGGAGGCCAATAACTCTGTGCCCCCAGAAGTGAATATCAAGTGAATTATTATGAATCTAAAACTATACTTGCTAACTTCAAAAATGTTAAAAGAATGCTTCAGGGTAGGTTAAAAAATAAGTTGCACACAGGTTTTTAATTTCTTCTCTCTGCTCTTCATTTTCTCCAAATGTTCCACATTGAACATGTGTTCCTTATATAATTAGAAAAAAAAAAAGTGTAGTTAAAAAATGAATCATTTAAAGGATGGAGCAAGCCCTTTAAATAACATAGTTAAAAAATAATACTTTAATGCTTATTAATAGTAATAAAACACTCCAAGCATGTCACAGGTATAATTACTAGACTGAAATTTAAACTGTTGAAAGAGAAATCTGAGATTCTTGAGGCTATATAGCCCATTATAGGAAATGTTTAAAGACATTATTTGATTGAAACATTTCCTTTCAAAATGTAAAACTTTAGCTGTCTCTTCTGAAGAGTTTATCTGGTATAATAGCTCTTAAATTTTTCCTTGAGAAATTTTAATTATTTAATGTTTCTTCTTTCACATCTGTTCTGACATTTAATTCTGTGTCACTAGCTTCATAAAAACCACACCAAAATTACAAATATAGTTAAATGACTGTAAAGTGCTTTGTAAATATAGGTAACATAGAAATATAAGACATTATTTCCAATTAGGTGACAACACATATGGAGTGGCATTCTCCCACCCTTGAGAAACTGGTATTCATTAGCACAGAAATAATTGTCACTCCCATCATCATTTCACATTTTGTGAAATACATTATCTCTCACTATTATCTGAGGTTAAATTGGCTGCTAACATTGATCAATTTTTTTGTTGTATTTTGCCCAAGTAATTTAAATTGCACTGACTTGCATTTGTAAAATGAAGATGTGATAGGCAGAATTTTAAAGTGTTCCCAAGATTCCTGTCTCCTGGTTATTCAATTAAACACTAATTTAGGTGCTACTGTGAAGAGACTTGTGAGGGTTTAATTAAGGTCTAATCAATGACCTTAAAATAGAGAGATTATCGTGAATTAACTGGGTGGGTCCAGTGTAATCACATGAGTCCTTAAAAACAGAAGAGGAAGACAGAAAAGAGATTTCAAGCATGAGGAGGAATTGAAGCACCTTTGCTGGTGCCAAGAGGTAGAGCCCATGTACTGGACTGAAGAGAGGACTCGAGGAGCGAAGGGCAGCTCAGCCGACAGCCAGCGAGTAGACGTGCGCCTCAGGCCAAGAGCTGAATGAACCAGGAAGCAGATTCTCCCCCAAGTCTTCAGTAAAGAACACATCTCTACTGACATCTTGATTTTAGCCCAGTGAGACCTATTTTGGACTTCTAACCTACGGAACTGTGAGCTTATAAATGGGTGTTGTTTTAAGTCACCATGTTTGTGGTAATTTAAGTAGTAATAGAAAATTAATACAGATGGCAAAGTGTCAAAATTTTAAAAAACTGTATCTTCTACTGTGGCGTCTACCATCCTCTGAAGTAGGAGGTATGGTCAGCCCCCGAGAGAGTGACAGAAAGGTGTGATCACATGCTTGATAAGAGTGGAGATCTGACATAGTTTCTGTGGATGATTGGGGGCCCCACCCATGGGGCCGGGAGATTTTCTCTGTGGCTGATTAGTCACAGTAGTGTGAGTGCAAGGAACACAGGCAGTTGTACTTACCCAGCAGCAGTGTAAAGGGATGGAGGATTGTGGAAATCTATGATTGAGAGGATAGACCATCGATTCTAAACTGAGTAAGAAAGGAAGTGAAAGCCACAATGACCTAAGGAATTAGGAGGGGTAAGGGGTTGAATTTCCCCCTCAGTCCTGATTGGCCGGAGAAGGCATACAAATCTTTCCGGGTGAAGCTCCACACAACAACAGCTTATTGCGATGCCCACCCATCTACTGGAATACTTTACATCTGTCATCTCATTTAAAGATCATTCTAAGAACTCAGAAGTTTGTCCTTTTATTCTACTCATGAGGAAATTGAGACTTAAGGAGGTGAAGGTATTTGTCCAAGTTCTGAATACTAATTAGTTGTGGAGCCTGAACTCAAACACTGCCAGTCTGATTCCACACTGCATGCCCTTTGCCATAGGGCCATATTGTGAGTTCAAACAAAACAATGCTAAGGTGTAGATCAATACATGACTATTAATTGGATAATGCATCCGTGAGGGGTGACGAGGACACTGCAGTGACAAAAGATTTCTGTCCTCTCCAACACAGGTTTATTGGAAGCTCTCTTTTTTCTCTTTCCTCAGTCCTTCAGAGGAATTAGATGCTAAATCCAGAAGTTTTATACTCATTGGAAATGAGCAATGATTTCTGAAAAGATGTAAGGTGTTTTGAGTACTTCTTTTGCTGGATGATCCTGATCTTCTCGCTGAATGAAATCTATTTGTGGGAAATGAATACGGCAGGAATTGTCTGTTGTGAGGTTTGGAAGTAGAGGGTGTAAAGGAAAAAGTAGTAACATGTAAAGCAACTGAAGGGACGTATGTCGACATATAATGCTCAGTCATCATCTAGCGTTAAAACAAACATTATTAAAACATTATGTAGCTGGTTTTGATTTATTTTCAGTTGAGTTATTTTGTCATTTGCTCCCTTACACTCAAAGTGTGGTCCTTCCTGGGAGCTTGTTAGAAATGAAGAAACCCCCCCACATACCAGGCCCCACCCTAGGCCTACCAGAGCAGAATGTGTACTGTCACAGGACTCCCAGTGGTTCAAAAGCATTCCACAGTCTATTCTGTTTATTCATTAACAAGTACCAGCTAGTCTCAACTTTATGATAAATACTGTATCATTGATTTATAAGAATTTTACTTCTGCTTATTCATAAGAAAATTGAAGAACAGCTCTTGTTTTTCAAATTCCTTGGAATTACATAATTTGATAATTTATTCACAAATCAAGAGCGATTTTCTTCAGGACAATTTTTCATAGTAATTTAATTTCATGCAATGCCTTGAGAGTAGAATTTGGAACAGTTAAATAGAAAAGCTGTAGAGTCACTTAAATTCCAAAACTCCCCTTAAGAGGGATGAAAAATCTTTCCCGGGAAGATTTATGGAAAATAGACAGGAATAGTAATTTGAGAGTGGCCAAATTCAATGTCAAGGGTCTCAACTGGGATCCTGTCTGATGAAGGCCGATTTGATTTCAAAACAAGTTCCAACTCCTAATAGAACTATCAGTCTGAGCAAGGATACCAGCCCGGTACTTCCATCAGAAAGAAAAATCAGGGACTGCTCAAAAATCATGCACTGTCAGCATATGGTATGTTGAATATATTAAACTCCCTTCTCTTGATGTGGGGAGCCCTTGATATTTTTAAAGCAAGATGTTGACCATTAATTCAAGACTTTAAATCCAACTAACATCATATCTGTTACTTCACAATCAATTCTGAGATATTATGTGTTGTTTGGGATTTTAGATCTTTGGATATTTCTCCTCTGAAGAAGATTCTCTTGCTTCCCAGCTGGATGAAGAAAATTTGGTTTTTCTTGTTTCTAGAAAACAGCGAGTTGTAATTTCAGGTGATATTGTTAATTTCCCTTCCAAATGAATGTGGATTTTAATACTTTCTCAAATATAATATTGGGAATATAATATTTCCATAGAATCACTTCTTATTTTATTTACTTGCTAAATACTTTATAACTGGGGGTGGGGTGTGTGAGTGTGACAGTTTCATATGTAATATCGGAAGAAACTGTACCTGCAGTTGAGTTTGAAATATTATCATTGCTCTGAAGGACACTAAGTAGGGAATGTGTGTGTGTGTTTGGGGAGTGGCGAGGGGAGAATCACATTGTACTGAGGAGGCTCAGATCTCCAGTTAAAGCTCTCTACACCTCAGTAATGCACGTTCCAGTACCAAATGGAGTCACATTTCTTTTGAAATATTCTTAAAATTGAATTTTCAAGTTTTCGCTGATTAGAACTCCTTCCCACACTCTCATTCTCAATTATCTCATGGAGATTTAACCCTACATGTAAAACTGCGTTTAGGCCACAGAGGGGTGTTATCTCAGTTTAGGAAGTCTCCAGTTTACATGTCAGTTATTTTTAAATTTACTCTTGGGGCCAGGAACTCCAGTCTTCTTCTACTGTTGACACTGCAGGTTTTCTTTCCTTTTCTCCCTCCAGGAAGGGAGAGGTCCAGGAAGAAGAAAGGCAAGCCCTGGAACCAGCCCTTGCTCTTCAGCATTTCAACCCAAAATCTGAAATGAAGTGCCTAGTCTAGGTTGAATCTTGTCTTTCTTTAAAAAAAGCACCTGAGCTTACTTCAGTCATTGTAAACCAAACCTACCCTTGTCTTTGACCTTTCCTTAGCCCAACCTTAGGACTCACCAAAGCTCAATCTCTGGCCATGGGAGCTCTCATCACAAAACAGAAGCAAGGGGGCTGTCCTTTCTGCCACCACTACTAAGCTGAAGAGGGGCCAGTGAGCAGGGGACACATGTTGCTGGTATCCCAAGTTAGAACATTGGAAACATCTTTCTAGATGGCAGTTGGGTTCTGTAGTTTATTTATTCACTCAACAAACATTTATTAAGGTCTACCATGTGGGCCAGGTAGCTTTCTAAGTGCTAAGGACACAGCAGTGAACAAACGATTTAATTAGAGAGGTCATAGCAGACTGCACTGGGAAGGTGATAAAAGACCTGGAGTTGGTAAGAGAGCAATTATAATATGTCTTGGTGTGGGCCTCTTTGGGTTCATGTTGTTTAGGACTCTCTGTGCTTCCTGGATTTGTATGTTTATTTCCTTCATTTGGCTAGGAAAGTTTTCAGTCATTATTTCTTGAAATAGGTTTTCAATTCCCTGCTCTATCTCTTCTCTTCATGGTACCCATATGATGCAAATGTTGGTATGCTTGATGTTTTCCCAGAAGCCCCTTATGCTATCCTTATTTTTTGTATTCTTTTTCTTTCTTTCTTTTTTCTTTTTTTTCTTTTTCTTTTTCTTTTTTTTTTCTTTCTTTTTTTTTTTTTTTGCTGTTCTGATTGTCCCTGGTGCCTCCGGTGTAGCTGCTCCAGAGCTGGAGCTCAGAGTGAGTGAGTCTGTCAGTAAGTGTATGTGCAGGTCCTTTAAAAGGAATGTCTGCAACTCCAGCCCTTCTCTGTTTTACTCAGCCATAATCTCCACTGGTTTTCACAGCCAGTAGTTGTGGGAACATTTTTTCCTGGCGCTGGAACCCTAGGCTGAGGAGCCTGGTGTGGAGCTGGGATCCCTCACTTCTCTGAGAGGACTTCTGCAGCTGAGATATCTCTCCCAATTCTCAATTATCACATGTGAGTGTGGAAACAGCCCAGTCCGTGTTCCACATCTCCTACTAGTCTCAAGGTGGCTTCTTCTGTATGTCACCAGTTATAGAACTTTTGTTGAGCTAGACTTCAGGTGATTCTCAATGATTGTTGCACTGTAGTTTAGTTGTGATTTTGATGTGGTCATGAGATAAAGTGAGCACAGCATTTACTTACTCTGCCATTTTCACCCTCATACTTTAAATGTTTATTCTGGCTCTTGTGTTGAAAATAGTCTCTAGTAAGGAAGGAGTGGAAGCAGAGAGAATGGAGGTGACTTGGAATAGGATAGTGTTCTTAGCCTTGGTTTCATTATTGATCTCCTAAGGAGCCTTTTAGACATTTTTTTCCAATTATTGGCCCTGCTCATGACATTTTAATACCTCAGATCTAGTGTGTATCTGTTTTTGTACTATATGTATATTTGAGTATTATGCACAATAAGAGTCAGACTCATTCACACACCCCTCAAGAACGGATTTGCACCTTATTGGGGGCAGTGTTTTTTCTGTTGAGAATACATGAATTAGAGTGATGCAACTAAAGTATGAGATTGTTTTCTGCTTTTTCTCTCTAAGAGTTTATAATTATAAAAACCAAATCACCCTGCAAAGAGACCCAATATGTGTGACTTTATCATTCAGCACAGAGGCAATAAAACTTGAAAATGTCTAGTGTTTTTCTCAGAATTCACAAAGTTAAAAAAAATCCTTAATAATAATTATAAGATAGTTTCCTACTTTTATACTAGAAAGACTGAGAAAGTATTAGGTTTTAGTTCTGTGTAAACCATAATGGTGACAGTTCAAGGAAAGATTCCTGAGGTATGCAAAATCTCAAAATAAAAATGATTCTAAAAGATGTTTGAAAAACATCCTCTGAAATGTGCATGTGTGTGTGTGTGTGTGTGTGCGCGCGCGCGCGCGCGCGGGGGTGTATCTTATGTTTTCTTGGGAGCGCATACACCACATTTAGTTGGAAAGTGCTACAGAGACAGATTAGTATCTCTAGGGATAATTAAAAAGCCACATTTGCTCATTTTTATGGTTTTATTCTGCATTAATTTTTAAATAACTAGGACTTTTCTAGGGGAAAGTTGGTTGTTTTCTTTTTTAAACAAATCTAACAAGTGACTTTTAGGATCCTACTGCTGGGAGTTGAACTAAATATTATATCATTGACAGGTAGCAGAAGACGAGATGTTATTAAGTGCATTGTCAAGATTCCTCAGTTGGATTTACTGATAGCAGCTTCTCAGAAAGGATTAATAACCGTCTTTAATAGCCAGGTAATTTGATCTTGGACTCCTCTCCTCTCCTTCCTTCCTTCCTTCCTTCCTTCCTTCCTTCCTTCTTCCTTCCTTCCTTCCTTCCTTCCTTCCTCTCTTTTGTTTTGACTATATATTATGCATATGTATCAGGTGCAGCAGAAACCATAAACCATATTTCAGAGTTATTCTAAAAAAACGAAACCAAATATGGCCAAAATGAGGAGATTGCTGAGCCCCAGAAAAGTTTTTGAGATTTTTATAACTGTATTCAGCATTGTTTCTCAGGGTGTCTTGTTGAACCACATGGCATCAGAAAAATTAAAGGATGATCCTGGATGATTTCTCAGATAAAATCGAAATATCTCACAAGCCAAGTAATCTTGTCATAATCCTACTAAGTAATAAAGAATCCAAACAAAGACCTTAGACTTGGAGTAAGAAAATGGCTCAAATTCTAGGCTCTTTATTTTACTAGCGATGATGTTAAGTGGAAAACTTCATGAGCCAACGTATCTTTTCACATCTCTTTTCTTACATCTGTAAAATGTGGACAATAGGACCAGTCCTTTCTCCCTCAGAGGGTTGTATTGAAGGTCAAATGAGATAATGAATGCAGAAGCACTTTATGAACAATAAATTCCTATATAAATGTAAGGCATTGCTCTTAGTAATGTTATTTCTTTCTAAATTTATAAGTTTTGGACTTCTATTTTTAAAACATGAGAGTTTAATGAAATGTCTGATGATATAGTTTACATTGTATTTTAATATGAAAATAGGTGAATGGTATTAAATATAAAAAATAATTTCAATTGCTAGTTTATTTTCAACTAGAGGCAATAATGTTGTTAAAATTTCAACAACAATTTTCAGCTCCTCAGTGATCTTCATTACGGGCCCCCAGATTCTGTCAGGAGAGGCCCGCCTGCACTTGGAGGCGATGGAATGGAAGATTCTGAGCGTAGGTGTGGAGCCTGGGTCCTTGCCCAGCTGTGTATTATTTACCTCCATGCCTGAGTTCCTCCTCATTCAGACCCAGAAAACTTCCCTCCCTAGGTAGTTTTGTTGATTAAATGAGTTAATATAATGTGTTTAGCATCACTGTAAGCACTCAGCAAATGTTAGCAATTAGGATTACGAACAAATAATATAAAACCAAAATGAGAAAATTTTCCTCAATCTTTTTTTCAATACATTATTTCCCTTCTCCTTTTTTACCTTTTCCTCAAAAATAGAATTAAGATGGTATCTAAAGAAAAATGTGAGATGAAAAATAATAATCTTTATAATAAAACAGTTCAGGATTATGAGAAATAAATGAAGTGGCATTATATTTCCAGAAACGTGTGTCTCTCTCTCACACACATACATTGCTTAAACAATTATTTTAAGATTTGATACACCAGGAATAAATGGTATTTTGAATGTTGCATGCCTTACAAATAGGATGATGAATTCTATGGGAAAAGTAATTTGGTAGGGTAGGTCACAGCAATAATTTATTAAAAGATAGTCATTAACAATGCAAAATATCTTATAATAGGATAATCCATAATTTAGATTCTATCTATCTGAAGTCAAATAAATATATTTAAGGATTATCTTGGTGCTCTCTGGAGGACTTGGTAATCTGGAGTGTAAATGTCATTCATAGATTCCTGGAGAAAAAAAGGCTAGATTTTAAAAATTCAAGATATCTATCAGGATTATGAAAGATTTAATGATAATAAGATAATTTTAGTGACTTCTACTAAAGATGGAGGTTCAGAAACTGAAGAGGAGAAACCACAGGTGTTCTGTCCTCTACTCACGAATTTCCTTAGTACATTTCTTCCCATCTAGAAATAAGCTCCTGGTTGGAAAGTATTTTTGAACTCTTCAGATGAAAGACATATCGCAATGACCTCAATTAATAATTTTAGCATTCACCCTGATTTTTTCTTTTTCATATAATCCATTCCTTTCAGGCAGCCATTTCCTAGACATTTGAGCATGCAAAAGAAACCAGGTATTTCATACACTTCGATTAAACAATTAACATGCCTTAAGGGTCTAAAAGGCTGCCCATGTACATAATAGTTCTGCACCAATCTGTGATCTTCAACCACCATACTACCCAGAGCATGATATTCATTCAACGGATACTGAATAAAAGAGGAAGCCCACTGGATAGAATGTTCTTAATTCTCTCAATTACTTGAGAGAGCACTTTCAAATGAAGAAATGGTTTCTTCCTGCATCGCTTTATATTCATATTGACCTATTTAACATTCTTTTAACTACTCTTGCCATTGCTGTTAGTATTATTTTGCACTCCCAGTTTTTGATACCAAATGTTGCTCTGAATAACTAAAGAATGTGAGACAGTCTGCAAATAGAAGGAACAAAAATATTAAAGTATAAGACTCTAAGAGCACAGTCAGCAGGTTTAAAGACAAGCCACAAAAGCAGAAACCTAGGCCAAAGCAAACAACATTCCAAAGAGCTAGAATCTTCAGAGGAAGGAGAAACAGGGAGGAGAGACTGGTGGAAGGTGAAAATGGCAAGTGAGATTAAACCAAGGAGTTACTGTGTCAAGAGCGTTCTCACCTTCAGCAGTAATGCCAACTAGATTTCATTGTTCTCTTTCTTCTGTCTATAGATGAGAGTGCATACCAGCACCAATGTTACAGTAAGTACATTTTTTAAATTCCTAATTAAGTCAAATTTAGGGCTATGACGATGGTTCCTCCATAACCAATCACAGTCTCAGTGAAGTGCTGTGAGAATAAGATGTTTTCATGGGTTGTTAATTTACGTTTATTGGCTGCAACTAAACCTCGCCCAACAGCAAAGGGGACCCAGATATTGTTTTCTGGAGTTAAACTGACCGCGGAGAATTGCTTGGAATCTGATTACTCCTGGAAGCTTCAATATAAAAGCTTCTCCTGAATTCTTCCGAGCGACCATTACTGGGAAATGTAAAAAATGGACACAACCCAGATTGTGAGAACAAGGAAATAATTTGAAATCATTTTATTTTAAACTTGGAAACAAGATAAAAATTCGAGTGCGATTTTGTAGTTAATTTAATCCGTGTTGCTAGTTGGGAAAGTAATCTTGCGGCAGCGGTACGGTGGCTATCTCTCAGAATCCCACCCAGGTTTGATGAGAGCCAGGAGAAGGCTTAACTTTTCCCGCTGCTTGCATGTGGCAGGTGCGCTGAACCACAAAGGCGGGCACCAGGCAGTCTGGTTTCTCTTTAAGCCCCCGAGCCTTTGTTTCTTAAACTTAAAAAAACCTGTTAGAACTTCTAATAGGTTTTTACTGAAGATTCAAGGGCGTGTCTGAAACACTCGTGCAGTTCCTGGCACAGCCGGCCCTCCTAAGAGGGCGCTGTTCTCGTGCAGTACTGTGTCGATCTTGCTCTTACTGACCCTACCCATGCCAACTCAGGGCAAGACGCACGACAAGCTAATTGGCCTCAAGTCGATCATTGACCAGGTAATCACTGAGGTCGTTTCTAGCTAAAAATCTTAAGCATGGAGACAGGGCCTGAGTACTCGATTAATCCAGTCTCCCTGTGTTTCTCTGTGAGGAAGTGTCTTCACTTGAGTGAACAGTGCACAAAGGTGCCCAACAGCTCCTCTAGCGGCTATGCACCAGGAAGCATCATGGTTCTCCAGCTGACAGTGCTGAGAAGCTTGGAGTGAGGGGACAAGGAGAGGATGAGAGCCTCTCCTCAAGATACCAAAGAAGAGGCATTGTAGGCTTCTCTGCAAACAATAGGGAAAAATAGGATTTTAATGTGACTAACCTGCTCTTTAGTAACTATCACCATGTGATAGAACGAAACACAATACATATACACCCCCCTCCAATTCTGTGCTTCTATCAGGATACCTCCTGGATTACAGGATGTGACTACCTCGCACAGCTGAAACGAATTGTTGCCACTACAGAAAGGACCATTATTGTCTGGGATTATAAAGCTCAAGGGAACAGCCAGGTACTGTGCCAAGAGAAATACTCAAAGAAATAAGACCATCTTTTCCATACTGGTAGGACATGAGTGACACTCTTCTACTGAATATCAGTTTTCTTATATGTAAAATGAGGAGGTTTAACTAAATAATCAAGTTCAGCATTAATATTCTGTGACTCTAGTTAAAAGAGAACATTCTTTCCATTTAATGTGTGTTTAATTTGGGGGTATTGTTTTGTTTCCTCTTTTGTATAGTTTAGTATTTGAGAGAAAGACTAATTCCATTCTTTTATACCTTCTCTGAATCCAAGTATTAACATTTTGTTTATGCTCATGTTATCAAGTTCAAATCTTTTCTCTCCAGTTCAGCTTCATTTGGTAAGAAGATTACTAAAATCAAATGCCTAATTCTGGCAAAAAATCTAGTGGAACAGATGTTAATGTTAACACCTTCAGTGGCTGAGCCGTTACCACTTAACCAAATCACAATATTTATTGAGCATTTGCAGACATGTAGAAGTAATGAACATTTTCCTGCATGCAAACAAAATTCAGGATCTCATGAATAAACATAATATACAATATAATGATGCAAAAAAATTATACAGTAAAAAGAAACAAGTGCAATAAGGGCTCAGGTAGGGGTGAGGTTATAAAAAAGAATGCCCTCAGGATGCAAGCTGATTTGAAAGACATGGAGGATTAAGAAATACTTTAACCTTCCTTTCTGTCCCTAGTCACAGTGAAAAACTAAATTTCTCATGCTTGTCCACAATCTTGTAACCAACTAGAAATGCCAGGATGATTTTTTAAAAGGCAACTGATTGCTTAATGTACTTTATTATGTGATGTGTCCCTATCTCGTGTCCTGTCGTTTGATGGTAACTTCTTCTCCTTCCAGCTCTCTCTTGTTTTCACTCTTGCTTTTCAATTGTGTTTCCAGTCCCTTGAAAGTGTGTTCTTCCTCTCTTCAGTCCCCATCCCTCCTCTCTCTTCCCGCCCAGCTATGCCCACTGGGTGGGTCATCTGGGCTAAAGTCATCATCACCTTCCATTTTCTTAAATCTCTATCCTTCAAAACTCTCATCCAGGATAGACGCTATAGCTCTTCTCTGCTTCTGGGCAGAGGCTGAGCACTGCGGGTGAAACACACAAAGCCATACTCGTTGGCTTCACTGCAGATTCAGGGTCTGCAGACTCACCTGAGCACTCGGTAGCTTCTGTCAGTCTCTTTCGTATCCTCATCAGCTCACTTTCCCATTCCTGACCAGGATTCCAAAATCCCATTATTCTTCTCAGGTCCTCTCCCTCTCAGCTGATGAACTTGCCCCTATTTTCTTGAGAAAACTGAGTCTCTGAGATTTTACCTCTTTCAAATTCCAGCCTTCCCACCTACATCTTTAAATATGAATACTCTCATACTTCCCTCTTTCTTCTTTTCTCTCTCTGAAGATGAAATTTCCTTGCATCTGACACTCTCATCCCTCCTGCCTCATCCAGGACAAGGCTCCATGGCCTCTTCCCTATCTTTTTGTCACTAATCTCTCCTTCTAGGCTCCTTCCTCTTAACCACTTCTGAATCTTCCTCTCAGCTACTTCGGGCCCCAGATCAAATGTCACCTTCCCTGACCGTGGGATCTAAAGTGGCCTCTTTAGTCACTCTTCATCACAGCACTCTGCTCTATTTCCTCACACGCACTTTCCATTATCTAAAATTATCTATTTTATTCCTCCATCTTTCCCCACTAGAATGGAAGCCCACAAAGTCGGAAACCTGTCTTGTTGATCATGGTATGGCCAGTGCCTAGAGTAGTTCTTGGCATATTGTAGGTACTCAATAAATATTTGTTGAATGACTGAATGAACCTCTAAATATGTTCGAGTTTTACTCATTCTGCAGGGAATGAAACAAATTAAATTTTTTAGAAATATTTTTTCTTCTATCTTAAATAGAGACTGAGTTCCAGGAGAGCAATCGCTGTATAGCTTAGTGAACTCAATTTAATAACAGAGTCAGCTAGACAAATGCTTGTTGAACATTTCTGTATAAACTTGGGTATTAGGATATTTTTCTCCAGATAACTAACTCCTTGTAAAATAATTGGGACTGTAATATTTGATTTACCTATTTATCATCCAATTTTATGTCAATGGTCTAAACATTGTCCAAAAAGCAGAATCCGAAGCAATTTAGGACTGAAATATATCTAATTCTTATAACCCAGTCATTAAGTAGTCAGGGTCAGACCTTTTATGCTTTTTGTTAATATTGCCTTACAAATCCAAGACAGGGACATTCACAGTATTACATTGGGAAAATCTCATTACTACTGAGAGAGAAGTAGGTACCTCACCATTTCCTCCCCAAAACACCTCAAAACACAATGTTGGGCTCACAGTGAATATTCATTAACTTTTACTTGGTTAACTTTGTTTTCAAGCCCTTTAACCTTTGGGAGTGTCTAGAGTGAGAAACATCAGAAGTAAAACTTTTATTAAATAATAGGGATAATATTTAAATTTAATACTTAGATATTTAGAGCAATGTGATAACTTATTAAAAGTATTCTTCTATTTCTAGGAAAACTATTTTGTCATAAAGCCTATGGATCATTGCCTCCTTTGTGTGTGTGTAGTGTCTCTGCCTGACCATCTCTGCCGAGATGACATCCTCTTGGGGGATGATGGTGGTTTTGTGAACAAATTCACAGTAAACAGTGATGACTTTGGATTAAAGCAGGCAAAATCCAAAAAAAAATCACAAAATCAGATCTTAGACTCGAAGAACTTTAAAAGGTAAGAGTATTACATGGGTAGTTCAATGGATTTAATATAGACATTGTTCAAGGATTTATATAATAAAAATAATGTGCCAGACAGATGGTGGAGCAGGTAAATGTTCTACCTGCCTCCTCTTACAACCACATAAAAATTACAACTGAACTACATAACATGCAATGAAGAACACACAGAAGAGGCTACTTCGAGACTGGTAGGAAGGCAAAGACACAAAACGACCTGGTCCCACTCCTGCAAATGGTGGCTGAAATAGCTGCAGAGTCTCCCCTGAGGAGCACCAGGGACACGTGGGGAGGAACTGATTGTCTGGCTTCAGGTTGAGGGCTGGAGTGGTAGTTCTCTCCCAGACAGAAGTCCTGGTAGAAGGTATTGTTCCTTTGTTGAGCCCTTCCTCATGTGCCTTGTAGACCTTGGCAACCATCATATCTAAGTCCCCATCAATGTAGCTAACACTGGTCAACCCACCCTAGTGACTCCCCGAGACCTCACCCCTCCCAACGTGTGGGCCCACCCAAGCCATTTCCATTGGCTTTTCCATACAAACGGCCTGTCTTGACTTATGCTGCAAATTTTCTTAACATCTCTCAAAGGCTCACAGATCCTAAACAAGCAGCATATGGCCTCAGTGTGCTCCATACCTCTTACTGAGCAGTCCCAACCCCGGCACTAGCGGCAGCTGGTCTTGGTTCCTGGATCAGTCTCTTGAGGCACTTCCAAGCCCAGCATAGTGGCAGCCATTTGCAGACTGCTTGGTGGCTCATGCCAGGTGGACCCAGGCAGGGCACAGGCTGCAGCTGAACTTAGCCTGTGGCAGGGCCCTTTCCAGGAGGCCCTAACCTGCGTGCCCAGTGCTCAGCCAGAGCACCACCCGGGGTCACCTGAGGACAACATACCAAAAGGGCAAACAAGGCAAGCACTAAAGCTCTGTTAAAGCGAATGCTATTCTGTAGGGTCAGACCCTATAAAACAGCTTCTCCACTGGTCACTGCTAGTCAACATAACCAATCAGTGTGAGGGTCAATTCCTTTCATTAAAGAGCAAACACCAGCCAAGGCCCAATTACAGCAGGAGGGCACATACAACTCATACAAGGAACACACCTGGGGCACCTGGAGCAGGTGACCAGGGACACCATGCCAGTGGGCCCCACAAGATACCTACTACATAAGGCCACTCTGCTAAGACAATGAGATAAAACAGCTCTGCCTAATACATAGAAACAAACACTGGGAGGCAGCCAAAATGGAAAGACAAACACACATGGCCCAAATAAAGAACAGAATTAAGATCCCGAAAAAGAACTCAACTAAATGGAGACAAGCAATCTACCAGATGCAGAGTTCAAAACACTGTTTATAAGGATGCTCAATAATCTTAGGGGAAGAGTAGAGGAACTCAGTGAGAACTTTAACAGAGAGATAGAAAACATAAAAGTGGAGATAGAAAATATAAAAAAAAAAACACTCAGAAATAAAGAATACAATAACTGAAATGAAGAATACCTTAGGAGGAATTAACAGTAGATTAGATGAAGCAGGGGACTGAAGCAGGGGACTGAAGCAGCAATTTAGAAGATTAGATAGCAGAAAACACCCCATTAGAACAGCGACAAGAAATAAGAATTAAAAAAATGAGGATAGTTTAAGGGACCTCTGGGACAACATCAAACATGTCAACATTCACATCACAGGGATAGCAGAAGGAGAAGAGAGAGAGCAAGGAATTGAAAACCTATTTCAATTCAATTTTGTTCACCAGGTTTAGGGAAAATTTCCCTAACCTGGTGAACAAAACAGAGATACAACTCCAGGAAGTGCAGAGTCCCAAAAAATTTGAACCCAAAGAGATTCACATCAAGACATATTATAATTACAATGCAAGAGAAAACAATTAGTTACCTACAAAGGAGCTCCCATAAGACTGTCAGTTGATTTCTCAACAGAAATTTTGCAGGCCAGAAGAGATTGACAGGAAATATCCAAAGTGATGAAAAGCAAGGACCTACAACCAAGATTACTCTACCTAGCAAAGCTACCATTTAGAATTGAAGGATGGATAAAAAGCTTCCCAGAAAAGAAAGAGCTAAAAGAGTTTATCAACACCAAATAGCTATTACAAGAAATATTAGGGGCACTTCTTTAAGAAGAAGAAGAAAAAAGATAAAAAATATGAAAAATAAAATGGCAATAACTACATGTCTATCAACAATTACTTCAAATGAAAAAGGATTAAATGCTTCAATCAAAAGATAGGGTGGCTGAAAGGATAAGAAAACAAAACCCTTAAATATGCTGCTTACAAGAGACAAGTCAAATCGAAAGACACACACAGAATGAAAGTAAAGGGATGAAAAAAAGTGTTTCATGAAAATGAAAACAAACAAACCAAAAAAGCTGGGGTAACAATACTTACACCAGACAAAATAGACTTTAAAACAAAGACTATAGTAAGAGACAAAGCAGAACCCAGTAATCTCGCTTCTGGGTATTTATCTGAACAAACCTAAAACACTACTTTGAAGGGACATGTATATTCATATGTTTATTGCAGCATTATTTACAATAGCCAAGATATGGAGGCCACCTGGGTGTAGATGAATGGATAAAGAAGAGGTGGTATTTATACAAAATGAAATATTACTCAGCCACAAAAAAGAATGAAATCTTGTCATCTGCAACAACATGGATGGACCTAGAGCATATCATGCTGAGTGGAGTAAGTCAGACTAAGGAAGACCAGTGTATATGTGGAATCTAGAGAACAGGATAAACGAACAATAGAAACAAGGTCACAGATACAAAGGGCATTTTGATGGTCGTCAGATTGGGGAGTATGGGGATAGGTGAAGCGGGGAAAGGATTAAGAAGCACTAATTGGTAGTTACAACATAGTCATGGGGATGAGAGTTTAGCTTGGGGAATATAGTCAGTATTGTAATAACTGCATAGTGTCAGATGGGTACTGGATTTATTGGGGTGATCACTTCATAAGTTATATAAATGTCTAATCACTGTGTCATACACCTGAAACTAATGTGATATTGTATGTTGACTATAACTAAAATAAATAAAAATATTTAAAACATAATTTAAAAAACCCAATGTGTCCGACACCATAATACAGTTTGAAATACAAACTGAACAAGGAATGCCTCTTACCTCAAGTTACTTCCAATAGAGAAGACAGACAGGAAAATTAGCAACTGAGATTACTATTTTAAGTGCTATTGACAATTAAAATCTATAGAATCTATAGTTTTGTGAATGAAGTAAGAGTTAAATTAAAAAATTAAATTATGAAAAAGCCATAAAATGTATATGTGACTATTTACTAGCACTTGAATATAGAAAAAGATTCTAAACAAAAGCAATAGATACAGAATTCAAATAAAAAATTTGATAGACTTGACTCTACACAAAGTAAAACTTTCTGGGCATCAAAAATTTTTTTAAGTAAAAAATTGAAATAAATATTTATAACAAATATGATAAACAGCGGGTTAATACTCTTTAATAGGAATTAATATTCAGTTTAAAAACAATAATTCCCCAAGAGAAAAATGGGCAAAGGTCATGAACAGATAATCTGCACACATACACACACAGTACAAATGGTCAATAAACATTTCCAAATGATCATCAAGCAAAAATGCTAACAACAATTCTCTCCAACTGATGAGATTATGAGTGATATTTATTGTCTTATTTAGAATCGTAGTGTCTCTGAAGTTTTTAAACTAAGGCTTATATTTCTTTTATTAGCAGAAATAAAATTGTATTAAGTATATCCTCTCTATTAACAACAACAACAAAAAAACACCTCACTTAAAATCAGTATAATTTCTCACATAAAATTGCAGAAGATTAAAAGTGAAGAAGAGGCTCTGAGATGGGTATTCTAACATACTGCTGGTGGTGGAAGTTATGGATTGAATTGCTTTCTGGAAAACAATTTGGGCAGATGCGTCAAGGATTTCAATAAACATTTATACATTGGGACCTTGGATCCCAATGTGTTTAAAAATATAAGTATTGTTATCACAATGTTATTTCTAATGGTAAAACATCTAGTGTCCAACAATAGGGAAATGGTTAATTTGAATGATTAATAATTTAAATAAATAATTCTGATATTACATAAATGTATAATATATAGTAAAATATAATGTTATATAAATATATATTTACATATTTTATAACATGGGCACACACATGGAATATATTTACATGTAAAATATATGTTTCATCAGATGTGTAAAAATATTTAAGGTATCAGATGCATTCAATGAATCATAGTATTAGGGAATGCCATGTTCTCCTCATTAAATTATGTTTTGAAAAATATATAATATGAATAATGTCCATAATATAATATTAAGTAAAACAACTTTTAATTTTTATGTACATACGAATTCAGTTTTTTATATTTTCATTTTTATTTATTTTTCCCAGGTTTATTGAGATGTAATAGACAATTAGTTGCTCATATTTACATTGTACAATTCAATGAGTTTTTTTCACTTACAGTTGGCATACGATAGTATATTAGTTTCAGTTGTACAGCATGGTGATTAAAGATCTATACAATTCTCAAAGTGATCGCCCCACTAAATCCAGTACCCACTTTACATCTCCATGACTATTTTGTAACTATCCATTGGTACTTCGGAATCCCTCTGCCCTTTTTCACCATCTCCCACCCCTCCTCCCATCTAGTAGCTCTCAAAATATTCTCTGTATCTATGAGTTTGTCTCCATTCTTGTCATTGTTGCTTATTTTGTTCTTTAGATTCCACATGTACACGAAATCATGTGGCATTCGTCGCTCTGTCTGACTTACTTCATTCAGCACAATACCCTTTAGGTCCAGCAAGGCAATATCTTTTTCCAGCCCCTTCTTTTTGTTCTGGGTATGTCTTTAACTCTGAAATGAATCTCCTATAGGCAGCATATATAAGGCTCTTGTTTTCTTACTCATTCAACCACTCTATCTTTTTGTTGGAGTACTTAATTCTTTTCAATTTGCAGTACTTGTTGATAGGAATGTAGTTATTATCATTCTTTATTCCTGTTTTTGATACATGTTTTTTCTTCATAAAAAAGTCCCTCCAACATTTCCTATAATACTGGCTTGGTGTCGATGAATTCCTTTAGCTTTTGTCTGGGAAGCTCTTTATCTGTTCTTTGGTTCTAAAAGATAGCTTTGCAGGATAAAGTAGTCTTGGTTTTAGATCTTGGGTTTTCATCATTGTGCATATTTCCTGCTAATCCCTTCTGTCCTGTAAACTTTCTTTAGAGAAATCAGCTGCCAGTCTTATGGGTGCTCCCTTGTAGGTAACTAGTTGCTTTTCTCCTGCTGCTTCTAAGATTCTCTCTTTGTATTTAAGCTTTGGCATTTTAATTATGATGTGGACCTTTTGGGGGTCATCTTTTTGGGAACTCTCTGCACTTCCTAGAGTTGTTTGTCTATTTCCTTCAACAGGTTAGGGAAATTTTCTATCATTTTTTCTTTAAATAATTTTTCAACTTTCTGTTCTCCATCTTCTCCTTCAGGTACCCAATATGACAGGGCCGTTTTTACATTTAATCTCATCCCATAGGCTTCTTAAACTATTATGATATTCTTGGCTTCTTTTATCTTGTTGTTCTGATCAAGTGTCCTTGGCTTCCTCATCCTCTTTATCAGTGGTCCGATCCTCTTTTTCAACCACTCTGTTAATTCCTTCTAGTATACTCTTCATCTCAGACAATTATTCTTCATTTTTGACTGATTCCCTTTTATCATTTCCATTTCCATTTTTGTTTTTTTATTTCTTTGTTTAAGTTTTCACTGAGGTCATCTACCTTCCCCTAAGTTCATTGAGCATCTCTATAACCAGTGTTTTGAACTCTGCATCTGTTAGATTGTTTGACTCCATTTTTCCTTGATCTTTGTTCTCTTCTTTCATATGATTTCTGCTTCATTGTCTTCCCATTTTGGCTGTGTCTGTTTCTATGTACTAAGCAAAGCTCCTAAGTCTCCTGGTCTTATTAGTGTGGCTTTGTGTAATAGGTGTCCAGTGGCACAGTCCTGAGAGGGCTGAGCTGCAGGCCAAGTTTAGCCCCAGCCTGTGTCCCTCCGGGGCCACCTGTTAAGATTCAACAAGCAATCCACAGATGTTGTGCTTATAGTTGCCTTAAAAGGCCACGCCAGAAACCGAGGTCAGCTGCCACCACTGTGGGTCTTCGAGCTGCCCAGCAAGGGACACAGGACTTACCGAGGACACATCTAGATGTGGCTTGGGTAGGGCTGGGAGTTGGGGGAGGTGGAGTTTCAGGGAATCCTCTAGATAGAGTGACCTCTGTTACCCAGTCTGATGATGTCTCAGCTATGGTGGTGCTGCATCCACATGCTGAGAGTGGGGAGGGCTCCACAGAAGGACAATGGATACTGCCGGCACTTCTGTACAGAGGGAGTCTCGCCTCGGCCCTCACTCAGACAACTCTGTGTCTCCCTGTAGGTCCCTGGTGCCCCCTATGCAGCCTAACGGGCGCTGGTGCTCAGAGCAAGCAAGTCTATCACCTTGTAAGTCCAGTCTCAGACACGGCCCCTTTAAGAGGTGTCTGCACCTGCCACAGCCTCTGCCCCACTCAGCTGCTCAAGACCAGGCAGCTTGTGTCTTCGCCCCCTCCTACATTCTATCGTTACAGGTTAATGTTTTATTTCTGTCCCTAGTTGTAGGGCTTTTGTTCATCTAGACTCCCAGGTGACTCTGCTTGCTCTTTGCTCTATGGTTCTGTCACACCTTTGATGTGACAAGAGGGGATGAACAAAGCCTCTATGGTCTGCACCATTTTACCCTTCCAAACGAATTCAGTTTTATAGATTGTGTGTGTTTGTCTGTATTTCTATTTAGAAAAATATTGAGTGTGAATATCTAAAAATATTAATGATGATTTTCTATGGGACTTCAGAGAGGTAATTTTTATTTTTTTCTTTATGTTTTACTACATTCTAAATTTTGTTCAATGAAATTTTTGAGATAAGAAAAAATACTTCTAAATATATAGGGTTATACTTTGTTATTAATGTAAAACATATTATAACACAGAGTTATAAAAAACCTAAAAATTCAGGATTGTACTTTATTAATTTAACAAATATTTTATCTCAGAGTTAGAATATACAATTAAAAGCTTATTATAATGGTTACTACAAGGAATTAAGGTTAGTCCATTGCCAGAACTCAAAGAACAACACAATAATTAAGTATCTGGTTCCGTTTTACTGCTTTCATATATGAGTAGTAGTATTTAGTTCCACCAAAGTATTAGATTCTGATGGGGAGCTTTCCTAATATCAAATGTGCTGCTCTGTATACTATCAACCATTTCATTCTAATTATGATAAGCTTTTAGAATAGATGCTGAGATATGACTCTTCTCCTTATTGAAATGTGAGAAAATGTCAGAAAACCTTTCAGAAATTTCCATAGCCTATTTTCCATCCCTGTTTCTATTAGACAGATATGATAGAAATATGATAGGGGATCTGAGGAATCTGAGGAATCTGGATATAGTTAAATGAATACTAGTTTACGTTGGTTCTTATGGATGATTACTTGCATGTGGATGATTGAATCATATAGATGAGCATCATGTACATGATTTAATTATTCAAGATTGAAGTGTATTTTTTTTTTAGGCGAGGCAACCCCTGGTTGACCTCACAGATTGCAAGGACCTTGTCAGTTTACAATCCCTTATTTATTTATTTTATTTTTTTATGCCTACAGCACCTGGTCTTCCTAGGTGGTCTCCCATCCAGGTACCAACCAGGCCCAACCCTGCTTAGCTTCTGAGATTAGACAAGATCGGGCTTGTTCAGGGTAGCATGGCCATAGACAATGAAGTGTATTTATAGGCTGAGTGTTGAGGCATTTTCCTACACCAAAAAATCCTCTAACCAAATGGGGGTGAAATGTACTAAAGTCAAATGATAATTGAATTCTGGAGCCATTATTAAAGTTTTCCTGCATTTGACATCCACTTAACTCATTCATATTGAATGGGTGGCAGTGGGAGTGTGAGCAGCAAACACTGGCATGCAAAACACTGTGCAACTCAAAGAAAGAAGTAGACAGAGATCAAAATTTAACACAATCTGGCATGGAAAAATAATCTCCCTCTCCACGCTCATGTAACATATAAAACAATATGAAACAGAGTTCTTCATGTGGATGACCAGAATTTTTTTAGTAAAAACGTAATTCCAATAGTGAACTGAAATTCTTCTATATTACTTTTTAAAGTCTAAAACTATAGATCAATATTTGATGATAACCTTTTTTTTCCCATTTTAAATAAGCTAGGTGATGAAAATTTAGTTAAATAGTTAAAAGTGACAATGCAGAGGACAGTATTATATATTACAATTTTTACCTCTGTTCAACTGCAGTTTGATTAAACTCAAAATGAAATGCCAAATACACACTCAACATGATGTGTCTGTGTGTCTAACATAACCCTTCCTTTTTTTCTTTTAATTCCCAGTGTGAAAAGGAAGCTACATAATGACTGGGTTATGAAAATTAGATATATTTCAGCCCTAAATTGCTTTGGATCCTGTTCTTTAGACAGTGTTCATTCGTTAGTTTTGGAATCCTTGAAGAGACTGGAGGATAATTTGTAAGTACAATAGTTTATGTATATGAATATTCTGTGACTTTCAGGCTTTTTATAACTGATAACCCCATGACAGACTTTGAGCTTTCAAACTGGTTTTTAGAAAAATCAAATGTTAATTATTCTATTCTATTAACAAAATTAATTAGATTTTTAGGAGGAAATTGATGTTAATGATGCAAATTATAACATGATGAATCATCCTACTGGCAATTTTGCTCATTTGTTGTTTTTTGTTATAGTAAAATCTATTGCAATAAATCAATAGAGTTGTTATCTATAACTATATTTTCCAAATAGAGTTCTATTGGTAAAACTATATATTTTTAAAATCTCTATATCTTTAAAATCATTTTTACAGATCAATTGGCTAACCAATAGCCTGTGAGTATCTGCAATACAATCATCACATTCCATGTGTAATAAATACACAAGGTAGCTTTCTTATAGACAGCTGAATTTGAAAAGCATGGTTAAATATTTATTAATAAATATTATATGCAGCAACTGTATGTTAATAGTTATATTAATATGTGATAATAGTAAATATATAGTAACTATAAAAGAGCTATTGTATTTTAATTTTCAGTTTTAAAAATGCATTAAGATATATGCAACAATGTGGATAAGCCTCAAAAACCTTATGCTAAGTGCCAGAAGCTAGACATCAAAGACTACATATTGGATGATTCCATTGAAATAAAATGTCCAGAAAAGACAAATTTATAGAGACAGAAAGTAGATCAATAGATATCTAAGAGAGAGGTGGAAGCAGGGGTCCCAAGTGGGCAAAGGGACCTTTCCGGAGTGATAAAAATATTCTAAAACTTACTAGGGTGAGTGTTACACAACTCTGTATGTTTATTATAATTAAATTGAATACTTCCAAACAGGTAAATTTTATTATATGTAAATTATACCTCAATAAAGCTTTCTTTTAAAAATGCATTGAGACTTCCAATTTCTAGTATGGCCTATAAGGAGTTTGGAAGTCATCACTCAATCCCAACAATGAACATATTTTTTTTTTCTTTTTTAGAAAAAGATGAAAATGTTTACCTTACTGTAGTGTGTAACATATTGCACTGAGAAATGAATTAAAAACTTTTCATGGTAATTTAAAAATCATTTCTTAACACCAGATCTGATTATACAAATATCATTTCTATGGCATAATTAATTGTGGAGTTTCATTTAGTTTCTGTAACAGAATTAACTGCCAGTGATTACACTCTGAAGTATCAAAGGAATGAGTTTCTGAAATATTTAATTAAGAAGTAGATGCAACTTTATTTCTAGTTTGGTTTTATACTATGTTGGCAAATCATGATACATTTATAACCATAAAGAAACATTGCAAAAGCATATGCAAATATTTTTTTTTGTGCTCCAATAGAAGATACATATTCTACTTTAACAACCAGAAAAAAGATTTTCATTTCCAAGATACACAAATATACAACCATATTTTTAGCAGCACAAATATTTCTAGTACACTTACCAGGGTAATTCTAATAGTTAGTTAATATGACAACCAGAAAACTGTGCAGGACATGCAGTTCAGCTATTAATCAAGGAGTCTATCAGTTATTCAAAAAATATTTACTAAGCCACTATGCGTTAAGCACTGTGTACAATATAAATATGTTTAAGTCATAACCCCTGTCTTTAAATGCTTAAAATCTAAGTGAAAGACAAGAAATACAAACATAAAATCAGTGGTATGCTGAAGCCAGATCATACCAGCTCATGAAAGTTGATTGCTAAGCTTTCTGGAATTTGGCACACTCGTTAAACACGGCCATCGTTAAAAAAGTAAATTACATAAGCTCACAATTCAACTATATTAAAAACATAGGCAATATACACTTAAAACTCATCACGTCCTGTTTATTTTACTACATTTTACTATTATCTATGTTCTTGAGGGTTTTAAGCCCTCGAGAACATAGAAGTAATGATGTGCGACTGTACATCTTTTCCCAACTCCATGTTCAGAGATGCCACAGTGCTAGTATGAAATCAGCCATGATAGGAATATATATACCATGGAAAACAGCAAATGTTATAAACCCATATGACTCCTTTCTTTCCCTCAATGCCCCATAATACATCAATCACCAAATTTGTCTATATTGCCTTATAAACACTTGTTGAATCTGTCTTATCTTCCATACCTCTATCCCTCTAGGCTCTTATCTCTAACTATTTATTTGCCTCACATTTATCCCTGCCAAAACTATTGTCTATTTATCTTCCAGAGTATGAAGATGATATCCGACCATCTCAAAACCTTTCACATTTCTTCATCCCCTACCATAGCACTTCCATAGTCTGGCGCCCCAAATCCTCTCCGCCTCACTCTCTTCACGGCTCTTCACTGCCTGTACTTAGGTTCCTATAACTCCGAACTTCTTGCTGCTCTCTGGATGCCCCATGATGGAACGTTGTACATGTTTGTGCCTAAAATATTCTACCCACTCTTCCTTTTACTTCTTCTCTTCCTTCAACCCTTCAAATCCCTTTTGGGAGGGAGGAAAAAAAGTTATTTTATTTTTTTTCCAGTTTCGTCAAGATGTAATTGACCCCATAATCTTTAAGGATCAGATAGTGCCAGTTCTACTCTCTGTCGTATTCCATAAATTTGGTATTTAGTAATTATAAACACTCAGATTATCTAAAAGGTTCTGTTTTTCCAACTAGCCAGTACTTTCTGCTTTGCTTTGAAAAGCATATATTTTGCAATAATAAGGAGTTTGTCTTTGAGCCCAATTTTGAGCTTCCTAGTATTTACCATATCTCCTGGAATTTGGTTGATGATACATTCAGCCCAAGGGAGTCAGGAAACTGTGAAATAAAAACACTCAGACAGCCTCAGCAAATGGTGATCATTGATTTATTCAGTCGGATTCTGACTGAGCTTTCCAGCTGCTTCCTTGGGCCAGTCTCCTCCTAAATCCAGCAGCTAAAGCAAGTTCTCAAGTGATTCAGAGCAATCATGTCCTCCTGAACCACCAGGGCCACTGGAGCATTATCTCAATAGGGGAATCAGGTCTGCTCCATCCCCAGAGTCAACACATTCCCATGTCTGTAATTTCCTATAATGAGTCTTGAGCTGAACCAGATGAAACTGCATTTATACTCATATGTAATTGGCCAGCTGTTAAAAGGGAGCCAGCACAGTTCCCTATAAGGCTGGGAAGAAAAAAAAAACAACTCTCAAAAAATTTCCATTTCAAAAATTATTATTATTATGGTTATAATTCTGCATGACAATTTCACAAATGGAGTTTTGTGCCAGCAAGAAAATAAAAACCTGTAGTTAATTATGCCATGTAAAGTATGTTGGCCTGTTGCAAGACATATGCTGAAACTTTAACCCTTCAATAGCTTGACAATTTCCAGGAAATGAACAAATAACTGCTCGGCATTATCTTTTTTTTTTTTTATAGTGTTATTTTTTTTAAAAAATTTATTTAAATTAGTTTCAAGTATACGGTATATTGGTTAGGCATCTATATAGTTCATAAAACAATCCCCCCAATCACTCCTTCCCTCTCCTGGCCTCCACCTAGCCAGCATATCAACGCTAGCTGCTTTCCCTCTTCGGCATTACTTTTTATCAGTTATCCAACTCAGAGGCAGATTGGAAAGTGTACGGTGCCCCTTGGTAGGGTTGCTCTGGAGCCAGAGAGAACTGGTTTTTGTCCTAGCGCTCACCAGTTTTGTGACAATTGAATTTCTCAATTGTTTTGTGACAATTAGCTCTTCTCAGCTTCAATTTTTCCATCTTTAAAGGGGAATAAATATACCTACCTTATAGTCTTATAAAATTACCTAAGTTAACTCACATAAAGTGCCTGACTTAACGTCTCACACATACTGCTGAAAAAATGTGAGTTCCTCTTTTCTTTCCTTAATGAAGATACTAAAAAAGCATTTTTAAAAAAAGAATTTGGATACGGAGAACAGGTGGAGCTATTATAGGCCTGTACTGGTTTGGGCTTCATGTTCCTGTATCTCGAACAGGAGTCAGAAAACCCCAGGGGCCAAACCCAGCAGGCCATCTGTTTTTGTAACAGATGTAAACTAAGAATAGTTTTTAAATTTTAAAATGATTGAAAAAATCAAAAGAAAAATAATATATCATCACCCATGGAAATTATATGAAATTCAGATTTTATTGCTCATGAAGTCATATGGGAACACAGCCATACTTTCTCATTTGCATATTAGTTATGGCTATTTTCCTGCCACATCAGCAGAGTTGAGTAGTTGTGGCAACAGAGACTATATGGCAAAGTCTAATATTTGTATCCAGTTCCTTAAAGAAAGAGTTTGCCAACTCCTGATCTAGAGTTTTCTACGACACCTTCCCTTGCCCCTTAGGAATGGACACAATGTGGATCAATGACACCTGATAATCCAGAGTGAGGACCAATTAAAAAAAATACCTTTACCTGAGGAACCCTGAAATTTCTTACTCCACATCATCAAGGAGAAAATGAAAATTCTTTCTTCCTTGTCCTCTGCCCTTGCTCCCACAAACTACTCCCATGACCAAAGGGAGAAAAGATGGCAGGGCCCAAGGCTTACTCAGTGGCCCTTGTTCTTGAGCAAGCTCACAGTCCCCGTGGAATGCCTTCATGTCTAGGCATCACTTTACATTCAGTAAACAACCCCAATCACGTAGCATATGCCCCTGTAGAGTTATCTCCTTACCTTCCCTCTGATGACCCAGCTTCCCTCTGGATTAGAGCTCGCGAATATGAGTCACACAGAAGGAAAAACCGAGATGAAATATGCTGTGATTCAGGCAAGGTCTTTTGACAGTAGAGTGTCTTTTTTTTATATATATTTTGAAGAAATTTTTAGAAAATGTTTCTTTTTCAAGTACAAATTAGTGGATAGATGGTCACCAAGAGGGGGAGCATGGCAGAGGGAATGCAGTCAGCACTAATATAATGGCAAGGTGGAGAGCCAGAGGAGAGAATGAGCAATCAGAAGAATCAATTTATAAACTATATCAATGTCGAACCAATGTACTGTATACTTGAAACTAATAATAAAATTATTTTTTTTTGATTTGCCTAATTTCAGGAAGAAAGGCAAAACCAATGATGAACTTCCATCTATTTAATTGTTGCTATGAAAATATGTAATCAGTATTCACACCAGTGAATGATATTTATAAAATGTTTTGCTCTGTGTGAATATGCCCCTAACTAATATTATTTTATATGGACAAAGCAAGCTTTAAAAAGTCAATTTGGACTTTTTTGTTAGTTTCATAGTGTCTATAGTTTCAATGTAAAGCTTTTTCTACATTTTCCCCAAAGGCCTATAAGCATGGGCATTTCTGGAAAAATAGTTTTCCTTCTGTTTCTATGTGGCATGATGGAAGCAGGCACATCAATTGAGTGATGTCTGTGGGAGCTAAATTCTAGTTTTGACTTCGACAATAAATAAATAAGTAATCTGGGAAAAAAAAGAAAATGTTTCTTTTTCAAAAGTGCTATTATATCAAGAGTGCTAGAGAAAAAGTCAGAGGGAATTTGCAGAATCAATACAATTCTATTCTTCGAGATTCTGGAAAATGGTATTGTCAACTGGGTATTTGTCCCTTAAGGGTATTCAAACAAATATTTATTGGGAGCCTTCTATGTTCAAAGTCACATGGTATCTCCATTTTATTTTGTTACAGAAAGGACAAAATGGGCCAACATATATACTAAAATTATATGGTGGATGCTATATGCCTTAAGGGAAAACATGGTATTGGAGAGAAAATAATGCAAAAGACATTATTTAGTTGGTGTGGGTAGGAGTGTGATGTATAGAATGGGCCTCTATGAGAAAGTAACATTTAAGCTGACACCTGCAGGTGGACGGTTGTTAATGTGATTAGGATCTGGGGGAAGAACAGCTTTGCCCATTAAGTGCAGAAGCTCTTGAGGAGGGAAAAAGCTCCATACAGCCAGGAAGGAAGCTAATGAGAACATCGTGGCTAGATCATAAAGTGTGGGGAAGAGGAGGGTATGGGATGAGCCCAGAAAGGTGACCGCGACCACCGGGGTTAGGTAAGCCCGGTAAAGAAATGTGGCTCATCTTAGAGCTTCAGGAAGTCACTAGAGAAAGTGGTGTGATCTAATTCATGTTTTACACAGATCACTCCGGCTGTAGTATGACAATGGGGTTTGGGGAGGGAAGCTAAGAAATTAGCAGTTTAGTGCATAGTTCTGGTAAGAGGGGATGGACGGTTGAACCAAGATACTGCAGTGGGAACGGAAAGAAGTGATGAGATGTCAGGTATATTTTAGAGGCAAAATCAGGAAGACTTGATAGCAGGTTGGATGTGGGTGGTGAGAGAGGAGGAAGTGTCCAAATGTGTTCCTGGCACATGTGCTACCCAACGGACTCATTTGCCACCCAACATCCTTTCAGGATTACAACATGATATATCTCTGTCCATCTTTACCACCAGCACAACCACGACCCCAAGGGGAAGGGCTGGATTTTTTTTCTTAAGTAGAAACAACACAAAGTGCTTTGCTAATATCACTACATTTTTGGAGTAAATAGATTCTGGGGGTCAGTGAGGATTTGATAATTACTTGTAATATTTTCTGTGTATAAATAGATTTATAACCAACTGAAAAGTGAACCTATTAAACACAATCTTTAATTTATAATCTATAATTTATAAATTATAATTAGTTTCATAAAGAAAAATATATAAGGTTTACGTTAAATTTGTGTTTCCCAGGCCTGTCAGAGAGTTTTCCATGCCAAGAGGAGCAAACACTTTCTGTTACTGTATAAAAGCAAATGTGATTGTCACTGGAGGTAAGAAAACAACAGTTCACATTGCACAGAGATTTTCTACTTTGTAAACAATGCTCTCCTTCATTAACATAGTTATAGAATTTTTATAAAGTCATAAAATTTTACTGCTGGAAAAACCTTTTAGAGAATTTTTAAATTTATGTAAAGTCAAATCTATCAGCCTTTTTCTTTGTGACTTCTGGATTTGATGGTACACTTCGAAAGGCCTTCTCTAGCCCAAGAATATGTGAAACAAATTGTTCTGTATATAACAATAATGTTTTTATTGTTTCATTTTATATTTTAACTTTAGATCTTTATCTAGAACTTATTTCAATGTGTGAGAGCATGTGTTCCTCACCTGGGACACGTGTGGGCTTTAAAGGAACCCTGAAACCTCCTGAAGCTGAATGACACTTGTGTTTATGCACATTTTTCTATAGAGAAACTCTGAAATTTTATCACATTGCAAAGGAGTCCATGATTAAAAAAGTCAAGAGTGCATGCTTTAGAGTTAACAGAGAGGAGGGCCAAAAAAGAGTCTTGAAAAATGCCAACACTTAGGGGCTAAGTGGGGTAAAAGATAGGAAACCAGGTCATCTGCTGAGACTAAGCGGAAGATGATATAAAAAAGTAGGGGAAAGTAGAGGACTGAAATATTCTTTGAGCCTCAAAATCCTTATCTGTTAATACTAGGGTTCTAATACAGTGCAAAGTTTTCAGCCTGAGGGCCAGAGTCAGACGTCTAGATGCAAATCCTGGCTTTTTTGCTAGAGTTGCATGGCCTTGGGCAGGTTATTTAACTTCTCTATGTTTTTCAATCTCATCTGTAAGTGGAGCTGATAAACAGTACCTAGTCACAAGATTATTATAAGAATTAAATTCAAATAAAGTACTTAACAGTGTCTTGCACATAATAGGTGCTCAATACAAATTTCCCAATACTACTACAATAACAAACCACCAACTTCCTATGGTGGTGTTTAGATTAGACTAATGTGTGCCTGGTACACAGTAGGTTCTCGATAAATATTAATTCGTTTACAACACATTGGCAAAATTACTTTGTTCAGTTGTGTGAAGGTTTCGTTGGAATAAAACGAAATCTGAGATTCCATTTAGGAGGCTGTTACAGGAGTCATGGGTGAGATGGTGAGGGTCTGAATTATTGTAGATGGCATGGAAAAAGTGAAGAAAGAGCCAATCTCAAAGACGTGGGAAATACATTATTCATAAAACCCAGAGACAGAATGATATTGGGGATAAGAGGAATCAACCAACTCTTAGTTTGGAAGGTGGGGAAATGGAAGAATAGCGGCTGTATCGACAGCTACACAGAATTAGGAAAAAGGTATTTACATGGAAAAGGAGAGCAAACGAAATCTCAGTTTTGAACTTAAATGTCAAGGGCTGATCTAACATTTCCAAGACGACATTCCTCTGGTGGGAGAACAGGTATTTGGAGAAAGGGGATGTGAGGACTCCGGAGCTGCCTGCAGGTAGGAGGAGAGGAGCTCCCAGTGGCAGCTCAAGGAGATCGGGGTCACCTTCAGAGGCAGTTAGATTTGAAAGAAGTAAGCAAACAAAAACACAAACCCAAACAAACGTCAAGAAAATGGCCTGAACTGGAGATTGGAATTTTAAAAAGGAAAAGAGCAAAAAAAAATTTTTTTTTAAGAAAACTGTTATCAAAAGAAAAAAATCAACAAACGTACCACTTGGTAAGAGTTTAGGGCAAAAATATTTATTAGAAAAGCCAAGATTTTAAATGAGTAAGTGCTGTTGGCCCTTTCCATGTAAGATTTCTTCAAATACCTTCCCCCAAACACATACAACAGGCAATGTTTGTCTTCTTACCAAGAGTGTCCTGTCTCAGCTCCAAGGGCCGATGCTGATACATGTAAAGATGCTGAGCTCTCACTTCACAACTGGGTGAGCTTCCCAGTTAATATTTTTCAAATACATGGTGTATTTGAAGTTTATATTTAGCCTGTTCTCAACTATGGGCCTTCTGAACCACTTACTTTAAATTAGCTTATGGTTCAAATATTATTTCAAAAAATTATGTAGTAATCTATAGGAAAGCAAAACAAATCAAAACAATGCAATAGGAGAGCTGGGTTTAGTCATAGCCTGGCCACTAACCAAATGTATGATTTTCAACAATTACTCTCTTCCTGTTGCCCATTTTCCTTATCTGCTAAAATGAGGTTAGATTACATAAATTCAAAGATCTCTTCGAGCTTAAAATACTCCAATTCCATTGTTTAAAGAAATTCCTGTTCATTGAGAGATAAACTGAAATAGTCTCTGGAAAATTTGGAACCCAATTTGCCAATTAGAACTTATTCAATATATAGTCACAGATTTGTGTATTCAGGAAAACAAAGCATTTATTGGCCATAAACTTCTAAATTTCAACTAAAGACATCAAAAAAAAGAAAGGCATGTGGACAAGAAGTATGCAGAGTTGTATGTGGGAGTCATGGCTTGAACTGATGGAGCCAGTTTCCCAAAGCTTGGTAGCTATGATTGTAAAAACAAACAGGATTCTGGGTGTTTAAAATGCACTAATTAATATTATCTTTTAAGGACCTCCATACTGAATCTAGAACACATAAGGGAACAAATACTGAAATTAGATGTTTCCAAAAGAAGGAGTGGAAGGCTTGTATCACAATTTCTTAATCCTCATTGCCTCTTCCTGAGTTGATGACTATCTTGGATTATCACTTGTGATGGAAATGGGCACGTTTCCTGGCCTGGACCATGTGTCAAAAGGAGGTGGTGAACACTGCAAGAAATGAAGGAAGGAAAAATTAGTAGTGGTGAGAGAGGAAGCATCACCATGGGAATCAAACTGTGATGGATGCTGCACCCAGCACTACATGTCTTCAGTTAGGTTAAAAACACTAGCCTTCTACCTACTTCAACTCAAACCTTGCACACAAAACCCTTTGAAAAAGTGGTACTTAAATGCATGGCCAATGTGAGATTTGATTTCTAAAATATTATTGTTCCAAAAAGATGTTCTGTCATGTAAATCTTAACCAATTTCTTTGGATAACCCTTTGTTCTCACACACAAAAAAATACAAAATATAAGAATTTACCAGCTTTCATAGACTTTGTAATCTTACATATTTTATTCATTTTTAGGGAAAAAAATGTGTTTGATAAAGCTCTGGGATTCAAACTACTTCAAATGGATCAAGACATTTGACTCTCATTAACCTCAGTGTTTATTATATTATAAGATTCCCATACAGCTTTGAAAACTTATTAATACTTATTAATTATAGGCTGTCTAGGTCTCTTACAAAGGCAAGAAAGCATTTAGCAGTATGACTGACAAGCAACTAATAATTTTCACTATGCATAATTTATTGAATTGTCACAGTTGTGTAGCCTCTATTAGTAGAAAATGCAATCTTTCAATAACTGAAAATACATTTTTCTCAGGAGGATACTTTTGTTGATTAGTGATTCAGACAAGCACATTGCTAAATGTACTGCATGTACCAGCTGATGACTCAAAATATACCATGAAAGCAGCTTTGCCAGGCGTAATTGGATGTGTTAAACGTGCACAGACATTTAATGCGCTTGAAAAAAATGGAAGCTCTTGCAGAAAAAAGAAGGGGGAGGAGGAGAAGCCAAAATGGGACAATGTATTTACCAAAAAAACCTGCAAATTTCCTAAGCATTATTTTGGGGATCATTAAGAATTTTTTACCCAATAGTTGTCTCCATTGGCCATTTAAAAAATTAAACTCCTAGTTTGTAAAGTCAAGTGTATAAAACCAAGTATTTACCATCTAAGATATTTTGGGGTCTCTTCATATGTTTGTAAATGTTTCATTCCAAAATATTTATTACACAGCTGCTATGGACTAGGTAGTACAAAGGTCATTAAGATCAGATTGTATTTCTAACCTTCAGGAATTCAAAATATAATAGTACAAATAAGACATATTTAAGATGGCTATCATACAAAGTACAGCATGAGTCAACAGGTAAATAATAATAATGATCATACAGATGAAATACTGTAGGCATTGAAAGCTTAGTATCATGCCCCTTTCTGCTCATTCTGGCTTCAAAACATCACCACACAGACTGTATAAAGATTGTATCACTATCAATAAAAAGCAAGCAGAGCTGGAGGACCTCTGGTAGTAGCTAATAGGTAACCTCTAGAAGATTGAGTTTCCTTCACAATGCACACTGGACAAAGTCCTTAGTTTAAGAATCCTGAACGTTTCTCAGGTGGAAATCTACTGAATCCTTCATGTGATACACGAATCATAGATTTTCTTCTGGAGATAGCCTGGTCTCATCCTCCAGGAGTGATAAAGCCCATTTCAGGAGGCAACCCAGCCAATGTTATCTAGGACTACCTATGGATCTGAGGCTCAGGTTCTGAACATACCTGAGTACTGTACTGTGATACCTCTTGGCCATTGCCAGAGAAAAGCAAATACAGGCAAGATTCCACATTATTGGAATTATTCGGTTTGAATCATTTAACTGCTAATCTGGAGTTTTTCTCATTACCCTTAAAAATTCCAGATTGCTATCTACTCATACTGTGGTAATCTCTCCCTCTAGAGCACACAGTCATAAAACTTTAGATGTGGAAGGAATCTTAGAGATCAAAATTTTACAGATAAGGAAATTAAGACTCCAGAAAAGAAAGTGATTTGCTACAACTTACGCAACTAGTTAGCTGGGAGAATTGAGCCTGTCAGTTCTCTTTGCTCCCAGCCCCTTGTTATTCTTGGACCACTATAACTGGGTTCACTATAGGCTCTTTCTCTCTTGTTTTTCTGAGCTCACTTATCTCATCAAGAGAGATGCACTTTTGTCAAGAGACTCACTCGACTGAGCTAAGAACTTGCAATAGGAAAGAAACCCTATCCTTATATGTGGCCTTATTTAAATACTAGTTTAACAATAAAACAGATAAAAATAAATAAAAAATAACAAACAAGAAATTAACCCTTTATGAATCATAATATATTATTTATAGTATCATGTTCTATCTTCAGTGTCAAAATATTTTCTATGAATTTTTACTTTACCTGTATATCTTTCATCCTTGCCTTATTGCTACTACTAGATTATAAACTCTCAAGACATGGACCATATTTCATGTATCTGTGTCTCAGTTCCCCTCTCTTTCCCCTAAATATTTTGTAAGATGAAGTGTACAAGGCAGGACCTAGAATAAGAATAGTAGCAGTAGTAATAACAAGCTCACCATCTAGGAGCTGTTCAGTGTTACACATGTATGATCCTATTTAATCTTCACAATAAAGCTATGACATAAGTTCCATTTATCCCGTTATATAGATGAGGAAATTTAGACACAGAGAAGTGTCTTACTGAAAGTCATAAAGCTAGTAGGTGTTAGAACAAGGTTTCAATCAAGGCAGACTTACTCGAAATATATATTCTTAACTACTTCATGAATGACTCTACTTGCTAACTAATTTACTTAGCAAACATGTATTAAAGACTTACTATTTGTCAAATACTGCTATAAATAAGAAATATAAGGCTCACTAATAATGGGTAAATAGATACATAAGTAAACAATTATAACTGAATAAAGTTTGTGCTATCAAAAAAATCTAAAGAAAACACCCTAAGAACACGGAGGAAATCTTAACCCCACCTGCAGCTGGAGAAGGTGATCAGGGAAGGTATTATGGAGGAAATATTGGAACTAAGTCTAAAAGGGTATAAGTTTTGGACTTCTGAAAAAGAAGACTTTTGATAAGGTCAATATCTAGAATTTATTTTTAACCTCAACATCTAGCCAAATGCCGAGTATACAATAATTTCTCAAGAAATTTTTCTTTTTGTTGTTAGGAAGGGTAACGTGGAAATATTGAATTTAAGAAAATTTCCCACATACCTACCAATAGTCCTAAAAATATTGCTGTCTTGGTCAGCTCAGGCTGCCATAACAAAATATCATAGACTGGACTGGGTAGCTTTAACAATAGAAATTTTTTTTCTCACAGTTCTAGAGGAGAAGTCCAACATCAAGATACCAGCAAGGTTGATTTCTAGTGAGGGCTCTCTTCCTGGCTTGTAGATGGCTGTTTTCTCACTATATCCTCATATGGCACATACAAAGAGAAAGCAAGCTCCCTGATGTGTCATCTTATAAGGGCACTAATTTAATCATTAGAACCTCAGTCTCTGGACTTCCTTTAAACCCAATCATCTCCCATTTTCAAATTCCATCACACTGGAGTTAAGGGTTCGACATATTAATTTGGGATGGAGGGAGTAACAATTCAATCCACAGCAGTTGCCTGAGAAATGGAAACTAAGAGTCAGCTGTGCTCTGAGTTTTTTTTTAGCCTGCCTCTAAACACTTCAGGATCTGAGAACCTCAGAAATGAAACATCTGACCGTGCCAAAGGAATCACGTGAACACTCAACAAAGATTTGTGTT
>NW_006443262.1:153475-169632 GCF_000325575.1 Pteropus alecto | reverse complement strand
TGCCACTTGATAATTAAAACTCTAAGCTAGGAGTCATCATTTTAACTCTGAAGTTATTGAAGTTGTTCACTAAATACCTGTTGAACTCCTACTGTAGTTTACATACTAGAGATACCACAATAAACAACACAAAGTTCTTCCCTTAAGACACTTAAAATCTAGTGAATGGTCCAGACAAATAGAATTTCAGTTATAAGAGATGAGAAGAGAATTTTGGTCAAGATGGTGGAGTAGGTAAATGCTGTGCTTGCTTCCTCTCATTACCACATCAAAATTACTACTAAACTACAGAACAACCATCACTGGGAGTCACCTGAGTATAGCTGAACAGAAGTCCTACAACTAGTAACATACAGAAGAAGCCACCTCAAGACTGGTTGGAGAAGCAGAGATGCAGAACAAGCTAATCCCACATCGATGTGTGGTGATTAAAAATCAGGAGGGATATCTCAGCTACAGAGGTCCCACTGAGAAGCAAGGAGTCCCAGGCCCAACCAGGACATGAAGAGAAGTCCCCACAACTTCTGGCTGTAAAAACCAACGGAAATTGTGTCTGAGTGAGAGGGAGGATGGCTAGAGTCCCAGGCATTCCTCTTAAGGGGCCTGTGCACAGACTTCCTTACTGACCCACTCACTCCCTATGAGCTCCAGCACTGGAATAGCAGCTGAAATGCACACAAGACACAAGACAAGAACTGGCTTTAGGGCGAGACCTGGAAGTGCAGCTTCCTCCCAGACAGAAGTGCTGGCAGAAGCCATTGTTCCTTTGTTGCGCCATCCCCCACCCTGTGTGTGGACGCAGGTGGGCACAATATCTAAATCTCCATCAACCCAGCTCACACCATTCGCCCTGCCCTGGTGATTCCCTGAGATCCCGTCTCACCCAGCATGCAGGCCTGCCCAAGCCACTTGCAGTGGCTTTTCCAACAAATGGTCTGTTTTGGCTCATACTGCAAACTGTCTTAAAATCTCTCAAATGTTTACAAACCCCAAACAAGCAACATCTGTCCTTGGTGCCCCATACCTCTTACTAAGCAACCCCAAGGCTGGTACTAGTGGCAGCTGGCCTCAGTTTGCAGCTTAGCCTCTCCCAGGAACCTCTAAGCCCAGCACAAATGGCAACCATCTACAGATTTCTTGGTGGCTCATATCAAATGACCCTGGGCAGAGCACAGGCAGAAGCTGACTTTGGCCTGCATCAGAGTCCCTCCCAAGAGACCTCATAACCAACACACTCAGTGACTAGCTTCATACCACACCAAAGCAACACCCAACCACCTCTACAAATGATGCACCCAAAGGGCAGACACAGCAGACACCAGAGTTCCAATAAAAAAAAAATCCTGCTCCTCCTTAGTGTCAGCGTCTGAACAAGAGCTCCTCCACTGTGGTCAAAGCCAGTCCTCATAACCCATCAGCCTAAGAGTAAATCCCTCCCACTGATGTGCCAACGGCAATCAAAGTTCAGCTACAACAGGAAGGCATGCAGAATCCACACAAGGGACAGCCCTGGAGCACCCGGCTCAGGTGAACAGGGAAACTGCACCACTGGGTCCCACAAGACACCTACTACACTCTACCAAGACTGGGAGATAAAGCAGCTCTACCTAATACAAAGAAACAAACACAGGAGGCAGCCAAAAGGAGACAAACAAAGATGTCCCAAATGGAAGTACAGAACAAAATTTCAGAAAAAGAACTCAACAAAACGGAGACAAGCAATCTAACACATGCAGATTTAAAACACTGTTTCTAAGGATAATCAGTGAACTTAAGGGAAGAGTAGATGAACTCAGTGAGAACTTTAACAAGAAGATAGAAAACATAAAAAAGAACCAGTCAGAAATGAAAACTACAATAACTGAAATGAAGAATACGTTAGAGGGAATCAACAGTAGATTAGATAAAGCAGTGGATCAAATCAGCGATTTGGAAAGTAAGGTAGCAGAAAACACCCAATCAGAATATCAACAAGAACAAAGAATCCAAAAAAAATGAGGATAGTTTAAGGGGCCTCTGGGACAACATCAAGTGTAACAACATTCTCATCATAGGGATGCCAGAAGGAAAATTGAGAGAACAAGAAACTGAAAATCTATTTGAAGAAATAATGACTGAAATAATGTCTAACCTGCCAAAGGAAATATACATACAAGCCCAAGAAGTGCAGAGAGTCCCAAACAAGATGAACTCAAAGAGGCCCACATCAAGACATAATTAAAATACCAAAGGGTAAAGACAAAGAAAGAACCTCAAAATCAGCAAGAAGAAAGGCAGATAGTTACCTACAAGAGAGCTCCCATAATACTGTCAGCTGATTTCTCAACAGAAACTTTGCAGGCCAGAAGAGATTGGAATAAAATATTTAAAGTGATGAAAAAACAAGGACTTATAACCAAGATTACTCTACCCAGCAAAACCGTCATTTAGAATTGAAGGACAGATGAAAAGCTTACCAGATTAAAAAAAAAAAAAGCTAAAGGAATTCATCAACATCAAACCAGTATTACAAGAAATGTTAGAGGGACTTCTTTAAGAAGAAGAATAAAAATATATATATTAAAAAATGAGAAATAAAATGGCAATAACTACTTATTTATCAATAATTACTTTAAATATTAAAAAAGATGAATACACACCAATCAAAATATAAGGTAGCTAAATGGATAAGAAAACAAGACTCTTACATATGCCACCTACAAAAGACTCACTTTAGATCAAAAGACACACACAGACTAAAAGTAAAGAGAAGGAAAAAGATTTTTCATGAAAATAAAAACAGGGAAAAAAAAGCTGGGGTAGCAATACTTATACCAGACAAAATAGACTTTAAAACAAAGGCTATAACAAGAGACCAAGAAGGACTCAGTAATTCTACTTCTGAGTATTTATTAAAAGAAACACGAAACACTACATAAAAGGAACATGTACATTCATATGTTCATTGCCGCATTATTTGCAATAGCTAAGATATAGAGGCAACTTTGGTGTTCATCAGTGGGTGAATGTATAAAGAAGTGGTACATATGGAATATTACTCAGCCATAAAAAAAAAAAAAGAAATCTTGCCATCTGATACAACATGGGTGGACCTAGAGGGTATCGTGCTGAGTGGAGTAAGTCAGACAGTGAAAGACAAATGCCATAAGATTTTACTTACATGTGGAACATAAAGAACAAAATAAACAAAACAGAAACAAACTCACAAATTAGAGAACATTTTATGGTTGCCAGATAGGAGGGGGTTATGGGGATGAGTGAAAAAGGAGAAAGGATTAAGGTATTAAATTGGTAGTTACGAAATAGGGGAATGTAAAGTATAGCATAAGAAATATAGTTGATAATATTGTAATAACTATGTATGGTGTCAGATGGGTACTAGATTTATCAGAGTGATCATTTCATAAGTTATATATAAGTCTAATCACTGTGTTATATATCTGAAACTAATATTTTATGCCAAACCGTATTTGGAAAATAAAAATAATTAAATTTATTTGGAAATATGGATCTTTTGTGTTCTTAAAAAAGAATGAGATTATAAAACAATATCTGTAAAAGTGAAAAAATATGATGAGAGTAAAAAGTACATAAGCAGGGCACTCAGTTTTGAAGGTTATAAAAAGATTCTGAAATATTCTTAGAGGGACAGCTATGCTAAGATTTGAAAGATGGATTGAAATACTTAAAGGATAAAAAGAAAAAGGTAGAGAAAATATTATGTTTATTTTTCATGGAGCCCAACAGAATAATCATAGAATTATGGAAGCACTTATGTTTATCACATTTGCCTGGCTTATGACTATCCAGCTATTAAGTTACCTAATTCTGCTTCATACTTAACTGGTCTTTCAGTGTGTATAAGTACTTTTACATCAGCAAATCTATCCTGTGGGTGACTAGATATATGCTACCCGATTAACTAAAATTACCATGCTGAATTTTGGATATTTTATATATAAATTGTGACTTATAATTTAGCTTATATGTAAATTATAACTTAGGTTATAATGCTATTATACATCTTTTTTCCCTAGTGCTCTAAAGGTCTTTGGTAATAAATAAGATGTTTAAGAATGCATCATAGTATTCCTAATACAATACCATTATCTGATATGTAACTCTGAACAAATATCATTTAAATTATTAAATTAAATCATTTAATTAAAATCTCTTAATCTTTAGGAGTTAGTTTCTTTCTTTTGTGATATATGATTTGGATTATATAACAGGTAACCAGTCTTTATGATTAAACTAGATGCGTGTGTGTATGCATGTGTATGTGAGTGCATGATAATAAATTTTTTAATTTTACTTTTTAATATCACCAGAATTTAAACAGATCATAAGTAAAGGATATGGTCAAATAATTCACAAAAGGAGATACAATTAGCAGATACACTTGGGAGAAAATACTTAATATTAGCTATCATATAAATTTAATTAAAACGGACTATCATTTTAGACCTATTAAAATAGCAAATATTTTAAATCATGATAATAGCCATGTACTAGATAGAGTTTGATGAAACTGGTATATGCGTATATAGTTGATGGCCTTGGAATTTGGCACAGCCATTTTGGAAAGTAACCTAACGATATGTTTTAAAGTCATACAATTGTTGATAGCCCTTATTTTAGTAATCTCACTCTTGGGAATTCATCCTCATAAAATAATCCAAAAGGAGAAACATACCATATAAATAAAATATTTTTAAAAAGGCACAAATGTTTGGTAATAAGATGAGTAAGTTCTGGGATCTAATGCATAGCTAGTGACTGTAGTTAACACCATATTGGGTAATTGTAAGTTACAAAGAGAGTAAATGTTAAAATTTCTCATCACGGGAAATAAAAAAGGTAACTGGTAGGTGACAGATGTGTCAACTAACCTTATGGTAATCACTTTACAATATATACAAATATCAAATAATCACACTGCGCGCCTTAAACTTATACAGTGTTATATGTCAATTATATCTCAGTGAAGTTGGGAAGAAAAAGAAAGCACCTTTCCCTTCAATCTGTAACAAAACGACAAACCCGCTCCACGAAATTTTAATTCATCTCTCTCTGTGCATTTAATATTTCATGCTGTATAAATACATACTAAAACAGTGATTTTTGTATTTTGTCAACATTTATAACATATTTTATGTGTGTATCAAAGATAAAAATTAGTGACAGTGATTTTTTTTGTTGTTGAGAAATGTAATCTTCCTGAGTACTTTGAGAAAATAATTTAAAGTATTTAAATATGAATGAAAAAGTATTATTCTTAATTCTGAAAATAAAAACGTTTATTTGTAAAAGAGAAAAAAAAGAAAAAGAGAAGTGGACCTAGAGATTATGGGGGGAAGATTTTTTTAAATAAAAATTATACCCTTTTTATATTGTATAAATCTTTTATCATAAACCTGCATGATTTTAACAATTAAAAAAACAGTATCTATGCTATAATAGTAACTACATATAAATTATATATGCTTAAGGATAAATATATGTTAGAAAAGAAGATGGAATAATGAAAACGGTTGATTTGTTACTATATAAATTATGTGCAATTTTCCTCTTCCTTTGATTTCTTTTATTATTATAATGTTTGCATAATTTAAGAATGTGAAAACAAGAGAACAGCTGCCTTAAATACTTTTGGGAAGTAAATGAAGTATAAATAATGCATTAATGTAGGAATGAGCAGAGGAGTACTGAATCAAGTAAAAGACTCATAAAATATTTATGAGAATTCACGTTTGTATGTGTAAATACAATTATCACCAAAAAAGTGGGAACAAGAAGCAGCAGATCCCAAACAAGGCTCGCCTCTTAGCAAGTCAATCACAGACTGCATCCTGGAAAAAACAGACTAAAATTAGCTATTAAAAGAAAGATAAGGATATGATTGCGTGAGAGACAGGCTCTAAACCGTGACCACCTGTACCCTGAGAAAATGCGTAACTGTTCCATATCCTTTTCAGGAGAAGATAAAGTGCTCCGGCTGTGGCACCCCAATATCAGCACCAAGCCAGTGGGCAAACTTGTGGGGCACATGTTCAGTATCACCGAGATAGTAACGAATGAGAAGGATCAACTCGTCATCAGCCTTTCCTCTGCAAAGGTAACAAAAAGAAAACCAAAAAGAAACAAAACCAATCTTTCCTTTGAAATCAACTATTGGAAAGTCTAGACTACATACAGTTTTTGACTGAAAAAGCTGATAGTCACTGAGAAAAAATTATCGATCTGGAGGAGGAAATGCTTAGCCACTGTTCTCTGTTTCTGTTCCTTGCAGCGTAAGGAAGGGCACGTTTCATTCAGGAAAAGCCAGGACGAATACAGTACTGGGGAGAGAGCCAGTATTACCCCCCATAGCAAAGAACACGAGAGCTTCCCATCGTGGCATCATTAAATACAGATAAAATAAGGATTTCTCTTATTGCTGCTGCTCTTGAACAGTGTTTTACTGTCTAACCAATGTAATAAAATAAGAGAAAGTGAGTTGTGAATGTTAGAAATGAGGAAGCTAAATTATTATCTTTGCAAATAATGTGATTGCTTGCAAATATTAATAAAATCAGCTTAAAATTTTAGAATAGGTAAGTTTAATGAAGCGGTTGGTCATTTATAAAAATAAATTTCTAGGTAAGAGCAGTAACCAGTCAGGGGAAAAAATGGTCAAAGGTGTAGCATTCACAGGGGCAAAAAACTATGAAATACTTTAAAATAACCTTAACAAGTAATATTCATTATGAATATAAGATCACCATGAAGATTTTCTGAGGTTCTTTCATTTAAGACCCCGAATGGAGGGACATTCTACATTTCTGCATGGGAATATTGTGCTGTAAGGTACTCTCCCTTGAATTAAGCTATATATTTCATGCTACTTAGGATTATTTAAATATCAGTTTTCCAAGTTTAAACTTAATGTAAAAATATTGATATACAAGAATATCGTAGAATCTTTGTAAAATATAAGATGTCACTGTCCCTGTCAGATGTTTATTAAAACATATTATAAAGCCACAGTAAATAAAACAGAGCAGTGGTGAATGCAAGAATAGCTGAAACATCTTTGAAACAAAAGAGAAAATGCAAGAATTAGTTGATGTGTGTATGGGAATTTTGTATATGATAAAAGTAGCATTTCAAACCTGTGAGCAAAAGGTGGTTTTGTTCATTAAATGTTGGGAAAACTGATTAACTGTATAAGGAAAAAATATGTAATCAGATCATCACTTTATAAGAAACAGCAAAATACATTTTATATGGATTAAAGATGTTAAATGTAAAATACAAAACTACAAAAGTCCTAGAATTTTCCAGAAGAAAACACAATGAATATTCCCATAGCCTTAAGGTAATTTCTAAGCATAATGCCTATGGCTTAAGGAAAAATTAATGTGACTACATAAATATTCAAACTTCTGTAACTTATAATAGCTATCGTTTATCAAATGTCATTAAGTACCAGGCACTAGGCTAAGTATTTTGCATACATAACTTGTTCGATGCTAGTAACAACCCTGTAAAGTATCACGTATTTGCAGAAAATATCACATATGTACAGAAAAATGAGATCTAAATAATCTGTACAAGGTCACATAGATACCTTAGTGTCTAACTGTAGCCAATCCCATATCTGTCCCCACCTTGGATGGCCTTCCTCTACACATAAAAAAGATTAAAGACAGATAGCATTGGGGGAGGGGGGGGCGGGTAAAAATGCAATGAAAGTGACAAAAACTGGAATAAAATCCTTTATTTGAAATTTGTTTTGAATTACAGTTGACATTCAACATCATATTAGTTTTAACTGTACAGCATAGTGGTTAGACATTTGTATAACTTACAAAGTGATCCCCCTGGTCTTAAATAATATTCTTAAACAAACAAAAAATTTTAACAAAGCAGTAGGGGGAAAAAAGAGGATGGAGGAGAGATGAGGGCAGAAAATACAGTGTGCTTACATAGTGTCATCGGGGATAAAGCTGGCAAAAACTTTTTGGGTGTTTATTCTAATAAAATAATCAGGTAAGTGCCCAAAGATCTATACAAAGTGGTGTTCATTACACGATTGCTTATATTGATTAAAGAAATAAAAAGGAACAAAAGAAAAAAAGGAAAGAAGGAAAGAACAAAAAAAAGGAGGGAAGGGAAGAGGGGAGTAAGAAATTCAATACCTAAAAAGAAGGCTTTGATTCAGTAAGTTATGATATATTCTTTTATGTTATATAACATCATATCATATAGGTTTTTGAGATTTTATAGATGAATATTGATATGAAAATATATAAGCAATATATTATGTGAAATATAATAGAACAGTATGTAAGAAAACCCATTTTAAAATATGTTTTTGTCTATCATGTATTATCAGGGGTGATTAACAGCAAAGATATTAGTGATTACCTGGTTGCTAAAACTGTGGATTGATTTAACTTTTTCTTTTTTCTGTTTTTTTCTTACCTATTTTTAAAGCAAATGTACATTGCTTTTATAAGAAGGAAACTATTTTTAATTTTTAAAATGATACTGGAAAGACAGAGAAAGTTTTGAGACACTAAAACAAAAATATGTTATGAATTGAGACCTGGAAGCTCCTCTGGAGAATTTAAAGAAAAATAAGTTTTCTTTCTAGCAAAAGTTTAAGCCATTCATGCCCTGATGTGAAAAGACAGAGGAAATAAGCTTTCCAATTTCTTTTAAATGCAATGGTTGTATTGATGATGTTCATTCCAGCATCCCCCAGCTCCACTTGGGCAAATTACTCACATCTTGGTTTTTTCATTTGTGAAATGCAGTAGTGCTTAGCCCACAGGGTTGTTATAAAGATTAAATGGGAGCATCCATTTGCTTACTCAGCAAGCATTTATTTCTTGAAGTACTGTTCTAGGTTTCTAAAGAGAGAACATTAAAGAAGGCGGATAAAGCCACTTTCACAGGAAATTTACATTCTAGGGGGAAGAGAGAAAGAAACAGGCAAAGTAGCAAATACATAAGAAAACAGTATGGTAAGTATTATAATGAATGAAAAACACAATAATGTGATGTGATTATCACCTCTGAGGAGGTGACATCAATGCTGAAAACTGAATAACCAGAGGAGTCAGCCCCTTGAAGATCTGAGAAAAGAGAAATTTAGGCAGAAAGAACAGCAAACTAGGCACATCCATGTTTTTACTGAAACTGTTGTTGTTGTTATTGTTTATTATTATTATTAATAATAGCAAAAGTAACAGGTTTGACACATCTAACATTCCTCCAAATTACTTCATAAAAATTAGCTTTCATCACATCAAGCCTTAATAAGTCACTGTGGCTAGTGATGTGTTTACTCCATTCCTTTTCCTAAATTTTTAAAACATATTTTCATCTTTCTTCCTATTTTTGCAGACTTTCCACTAGGATATTATTTTCTTCTGCAACTGATAAAATTACATTTCTCCTCCAGCTACTAAAATTGTATTTCTAGTCATATAGCTCAAGTGTTTTAACAGCTATGCCACATCTACTACTCTTGAAGAATTGGCAAGCATTAAAAAATACAGAGAGAAATGTAAACTTCACTTTTTTTACATTTCATTAACAAAACCAATGGGAACAATAGTTCTCAAGAACTGCTCTAGCTACTAAAGGTTATTTTGTGACTGAGTTGACTTACAACAGTCAGTAAGTCAAGCGACAAGGTGTTGGGGCAAGGAAAGTGACTTTATTCAGAGAGCCAGCAAGCTGAGAAGATGGCGAACTAGCGTTCTAAAGGACCATCTTAAGAAAGTACAGAATTCAAGCTTCTTTCATATCAAGAGAAGGGGAAAATGGAAGGGATTTGAGGTCAATTGATGTCTACAGACATCTGGGTGCCAGCAGGAGTCCAAGGAAGTCTGTGGAATTTCTTAGTTCTTAGCCTGTTGATTCTAGTTGATCTGAGTCTGGTCATGAAGTTCCTGTGAATCTTTGATAAACAATCATTATTTGTGCACATACTACCCTTATCTCCTTGAGAGAGTTACTTTCTGTTTTTGCAAAATTCAAGCCACAATCAGAATTCCTCTAATCATTAGCATGTCTGTGTGCAAGACTAAGCAGAAGCTATTGACCCGAAGGCCATGAGAACAAAACGGGCTTGGACAAGATAGAATCAGAGAGGTCTAACATTTCACTCTGTTACAATTTTTCTTTTTTTTTTCTATGAGCAGATATATACATGCTTTCATGATTTTTAACAGATTACAAGTGGGTGTTTAAAACTTATTATTTTTCTTACATTTTTACTTTGGAAGTTCTATGAAGGAACCCAAGAAAAGATGAAGTTGACCAGGCTGTGGGTGTGCCTTAGAGCAAGAAAGAGAGTCCTGAAATAGGTGCCTCACCTTCTACTTAACTGAGAATTTTAAAGTGTCATTATTACCTTCTCTCATTTCTACCTCAAAATGTTTGTTTATTTACCTACTTTCTCTTATTTTGCTCTTGCCCAAGTATAAGCATTTCTCTTCCTACCCACATCAAATCCCTCCTCTTCTGCTTGTAATCTAATACCGCCCCATCAGGAACTTTGTTTCATTAACCACAATTTTTCTTCTTCTTATGCCCAATTTCTCTATCCTCAAGGTTTCTTTTTCTCAACTACAAACCAGTTAGTTCTTATTTATCCTTGAAATAATTCTGCATATCTAAAACTGAACTTATTATTTTCCACTTCAAATATTATTTTCCACTTCAAACAAATGATACCATTTACAGCCAGGAGAAATCAAAAGTCACGTTTTCTGACTTTTGATTTCTCCTGGCTGTAAATGGTATCATTTGTTTCCCAGTAAATCATGATCAACTTCAAAGTCACTTTTGAAACTCTTGCCTCCCTAACCCCTACCACTGATTAGTCTTCAATCTCTTCAAATATTTTTCATATCCATCACCTCATTCTTCTTCCCACATCCATGACCTTAATTCAAACTTGCTGAGGGGAAAAGCGTAGTCCTCCTATTTCAGTCTCTTCCCTCACCAAATCATCCAAATATTATACTGCATGTCCATCACCTGTAACCCATTTATAATCTTGTCAGTGCCTTTTTCCGTATCTTCAAAGGCACTTTATGGCTTACAAATAAATTCAAATTTACTTTTCTCTTTTATAAGGTATCCTCTATGATTAGAAACTACAAACCTTTTCAGCTTTGTTTCTACTCATTTGCCTTCAGACATTCTAAACCTCACCAAACTTGTCTCCAAAGGCTTTGTGCTTTCCTACCTTTGTGTGAAACAGTTCTCCTCATATACCCAGCTATTCTATCCTTTAAATCTAAGTGATATATCGTGTCCTCCATGAAATCTTCACCAAGAGGAAAATGCATTTCTTCTCTTATTGGTGAATGAGAGATGTGTACATTTGAAATAGACCTAGGGATAGGAAGAAAAGCTGACCCTTTAAAATACGTTATCTTTAAGTTGTAAAAATAAGAAGTCTTTTTTGGCTTTAGCTCCTTTTGCTCTTTTTTTGGCGGGGGGGAGGGGAAGGGATTATTGTATATGATATAAATTCAAGTTTGCTTGTTTTTACTTTTTGGATAATTAGAAACATCCATGATTGAGAGTCTAGTTTCAGTACTTCCCGTGTTATTTCCTGGCTCTGCTGTTTGGAACATTTCATTTTGGGGCAAACTGTGATTTGCAACATACTCAAGAGTAAGAATTACCTGTTTCAAAATTTTCCTCAGACTGACTGTAGGAAAATTTTGGGGGGGAAGACAACTATATTAGGAAACTAGCTAATCAAATGAATGGACATTTGGGAAGAAAAAATATGAACTAAGAAAAAGAGGTGAGGGCACATGCTTTGGGATTCAGTATTCAATCTACAATGCTTTTTGCTTACGTACTGGCCTTGTCATTTTCCTTCAGTCTGTCACCCCCGGACAGCTCACTGACAGTCTTCAAAGGAAGACTCTGTTTACAATTCTGAGCCATGGGAGTTAGGTCCTACAAAGACAAGGGGGAACTAGCCCCTACATTAAGTTTCCTTTCGTTTGTGACTGTCACTCTCTATATAACCTGGGACACTGTCGTTGTCACACATTTGCTTAAGATAAGCCATGGTGTTTTTATTTTTGCCCTTTGGGACTATTTTGTTTGTGGTTCATATTGTTTCAGTGTCTTTATAATACTAATTTATCCTCTAGAAATTCTCTTCAGCTCCTACCCCTACCAGCTTTTAGAACCCTCAGACCCCTTACACACACTCATGCATACACACACTCATGCATACACACACACACACACACATTCATTACAGCCTATCTAAGTAACTATCTAGATATTTCTATTGACATTAACTTTCATCTCTTAACAGATGTGAGTCTCAAAAATGCCTGACATTGTTCCTTGGTAAATTGGTTGTATCTCAGGACTATACCGCTAAGAATCTTGACTTCCTACTGTGTTAAAATAAGTCACCCAATCAAAATATTAGCCCCTGCTAAGTGCCTAATATTGTATGAGGCCCTGCGCATATACATCTTTTTATATAACGTCTGTCTAAAAGGAACTAAAAATGTAGTTGAGAAAATAAAGTAAAATTGCCAAAATCATTGATGACAAAACCTAGCGTTGACAAAAATATCAAGGTCAATTTTCTTAGACAATTGGACCTAATCACAAAAGTTAGGTTTGCAACTTGAAATCAAGAAACCATCAAACTGCCTGTAATCTTCTCAACCAAAGTAATGAAATCAGAAACAATTTGAACAGAGACAAATTTCTTTGGCATTCTTTGATTCCATTTTTAGGTTTTTTCCCTACTTCCCTCTCATTTTAGCCTCTGAACCTAAATTCATAAATAGGCCATTATACTTGTTTATGATACAAAAGACTGATGATTTTCAATGTTTTGGCTACTCCCTCCAAATTTGCTTTTTTATTAGAACAAAGGAAGTGGCTTCCAATTGTACAAGTTCTGGGTAATACTGGCTTATAGGGAGTGTACAGGTGAGTGAAAGCTCCTTACCAATGTTCTCGAAATCACATGACTTAGGCACCTTTATGCTTCTACATATAAGGACCAACCTGCCTTCACAATAGCAAAGTCTTGAACTCAATTAACTCAATTGTAAGTGTCTCAAATAAAAAGTCAATTAATAAAACTCTTTTTTAAAATTTTATATGTAGTTCTATAAAATGATCATTCATTTACTCAATAAATATTCTAATTTAATAGTTGAATGCTATTATTATACAAAAATATTATTTAAGGCAAATGCATACTAGGAAATATAAGCATTGAAGAAATCATATTTATTTTTGAAATTCAATCATACTATAACTTGCTAAGAAAAAAAGAAAATGAAGACTAAGACCAATTATTTCAAGTGACAGAGTAAATTTGACCTAGTTTTGCTCAATTTATTCTTTCATTCTCTTTTATCGACCCAAGTTCTAGTTGAGTAATTACATAATTCTTTCCTTCTTCAAAGGAGAACTCTAATAACTGATTTCCCCATACTCTTATTATACTTACACCATCCCTAAAATCTGCTTTATATAATTCTTATATCTTTGAGCAGGAGGAAGGAGAGATTCTTAGAAACCTTGTTTAGTAAGAGGTTTCCATCTCCGTAAGTCATGAAAGGGCAGAGTTCAAAAGCCTCCACCTAAAATATGTCTTCCCTCTGTTTTCTAATCCGTACTGTAAAGAGAAATGTGGCTTCACTTGAACTGCACATCATAATTAGTCTTTTACTATTTCTACAAATTCTTAAAGAATAATAAATACTATATTTTCCCCTCCCTTCTGTAACAATAAAAAAATTCAATTCCTTTAAGCACACTTTTAATCACTACTGCTATTTTCCTGCTATTGGTGAGCAATAATTGAACTGTGAATCAAATTAGAGTTTAACAAATGTGTGCTCATCCTATAAATCATTCTTTGCTGCAGATTTTGAAGAGCATATTACAGACTCTGTAAATGCACCACGTAAATAGCTTTGAGAGGGGAAGGTAAAGTGTAAAAGTGGACAACTGTACTCTTTATTCCCCCAGGTTTTCAGGGTGTGGGATATACAGACTCTTTCACTATTACAAGTCTTCCACGACAGCCAAGGAGGCCCCGGGGACATGCAGATTTATTCCATGATATATGACTCCAATCACGGCATGCTTATTACAGGTAAGCAGGCCCAGTTAATGGCCAGCAAACTCATATCTTGACTTTTAACCTTTCTTAAGTAGTACTTGTGCACAAATCTGAAGGAAAACACAACTAGAAGGGGAATTTATAAAACTTAATTTATCAAAGTAGATCTTTCATTCAGTTCTACTCCTTCGTATATTTCCACAGCTGGTAGGTAAAATGTATAATTGTACTTCTCTGTAAATATCGTGTCAGTGCTCTCAGTTCCTGAACCTAAGAGGATGTGGCATGCATTAAGCAGAAAAGTGGGATGTAAGCTGCTGCTAATACAAGGCAAATTCAGCTGTTTTGACTCTTGGGAACAGGAATATGGTCCATCTTAGAGCGGCTGCACCAGTTTCTTCAGCGAGGCAATTTAGCCCCATGCATTCTGATACTGAGACTGTAGTTACTCAGCAAGAAGGATGCTGATCATCCTACCTGTTTATGCTTCTAGATACAGAACAGTGGAGAGAGAGAAAAGAGTTGCGAATGACAGATCCCCAGTGCTGATGCCAACAAATGTGTTGCCTCCTTTTTTCTTGTTGCCTCTTAGAAACACATGCTTACTAAAGAGACAAAGGACCCTGCAAGGCATTTAAGTTAAGCACTGTTTATATGCATACCCTCAGGCTTTAGAAGAAAAATGAACCATATTAATACTTCTTCCTTCTGGATCACCAAGCCAGAATGCATTTCCTAGGCATTTTCCCAGTGACCACCTGCTCTGACTTCCTTTGGGATTAATTAGGGCAAGAAACTGTTTATTGCTACCTTTGCTGTTGGGGAATATAATTATTTTTAACTTTTGAGTTTTTTTCTGGATTAGGAATAAATTAGCACTTTATGCCTAATAGATAATTTTCCACCTTGTTAAACAGAACTTAATTCTAGTTGTAAGCACCCCCTCTATGTTACCTTCTCTAAAAATAGCACACTAATGACTACAAGCAAATTTTGTCTCTTACTGTCCCAACTTGCATGTTTGGTTACCAGGCTCATCATTGCTATCTCATTTTTCATCAGATTAGCTAAGAACTCAATAGCAAGACAAAAAGGGAAAGAAAATCAAGATTTCTTCTGAATTTTATGCATTTGTGATAGTATTTTGGTTATAAAAATATAGTGCTCCGCATATTGCTTAATCACTAAAATTGCATACATTGACTGCAACTGTCAACTTGACATCAGAATTGCACAAAGCTTACTTTAGATTTTAATTCATGCTTTGACTCAAATGAAGCAGGCACAGTAATCTTCTTAACCCGATTGACAGCAGCACCACATTCTAGAAATGTTATGTAGGGTATGCTCTGGTCACTGTCACTGTTGTTATTGTTATTACTCCTATTAAGACAGCTGCCATTTGTGCAGTTTTTTTCCCCCTGGCTTTATTGAAATATAATAGACAATCAGTTGCTTATATTTACATTATACAATTCAACGAGTTATTTTTTTCAATTACAGTTGGCATACAATAATATACCAGTTTCAGTCGTACAGCCTAGTGGTTAGAGATCCACATAACTTGCAAAGTGATCACTCCACTAAATCTAGTAACCCTCTTTCCTCTTCCATGTTTATTACAACATATTTACCATCTTCCCCCTGTTATGCTCTACATCTCCATGTCTATTCTGCAACTAGTCCATTTATAGCTCTTAATCCCTTTGCCTTTTTTCCCATCCCCCCTAACCTCCCTCCCATCTAGTAGCCCTCAAAATATCCTCTGTATCTATGAGTTTATTACTGCTTTTGTTGTTGTTTATTTTGTTCTTTAGATTCCACATGTATGTTAGATCATGTGATATTTGTCTTTATCTGACCCATTTCATTCAGTGCGATACCCTCTATGTCCATCAAGGCAATATCTTTTGCTAGCCCCTTACTTTTAGCCTGTGTGTGTCTTTTAATCTGAACTGAGTCTCTTGTAGGCAGCATATGTAGGGGTCTTGTTTTCTTATCCATTCAGCCACTCTATCTTTTTTTG
>NW_006443262.1:132417-152764 GCF_000325575.1 Pteropus alecto | reverse complement strand
CAATCCTCTTCGTTATCCACTCTGTTGATTCCCTCTAATATACTCTTCATCTCAGATAATGTGTTCTTCATTCCCTTTTATAATTTCCATTTTTATGTATTTTTTCTGTTATGTTAAAGTTCTCACTGAATTTATCTACACTTCCCCTAAGTTCATTGAGCATCTTCATAACCAGTGTTTTGAACTCTGCATCTGTTAGATGACTCTGTTACATTTTTCTCTGATCTATGTTCTGTTCTGTTCTATGGCTTTTGCTTCTTTGACTTCCCTTTTTGGCTGCCTTTCCGTGTCTGTTTCTATGTACTAATCAAAGATCCTAAGTCTCTCGGTGTTATTAGTATGGCTTTGTATAGTAGGTGTCCAGTGGCACAGTCCTGAGAGGGGTTCAGCTGCAAGCCAAGTTTAGTCCCAGTCTGTGCCCCTCCAGGGCCACCTGTTAAGATTCAGCAAGCAATCCACAGATGCTGTGCTTATAGTTGCCTCAAAAGGCCACACCAGAAACTGAGAACAGTTGTCTCCAGTGTGAGTCTAGGTGCTGCTCAGCAAGGAGGACCTTACTCACCAAGGACACATCTGGGTGTGGCTTGGGTGGGGCCGTGAGTTGGGGGAGGCAGAGTTTCAGGGAATCCTCTGGGCGAAGTGACCTCTGTTATCCAGTTTGATGATGTCTCAGCTATGGCAGTTCTGCATCTACACACTGGGAGGGGGAGGGGGCTCAACAGAGGAACAATAGATACTGCCGGCACTTCTGCTGGGGAGTGACCCTATCCTCTGGCCCTCCCTCTGACAACTCAGTGACCCCTGTAAGTCCCTGGTGCCCCTGCGCAGCCAACCTGGCACTGGTGCTCAGAGCAAGCAGGTCCAGGTCCATGTCCATCACCATGAAAGTCCACTTGCTGACGTGGCCCCTTTAAGAGGTGTCTGCAGCTGCGACAGCCTCTGTCCCAGTCAGCCACTTGGGACCTGGCAGCCTCACGACCTCTCCCTCTCTTACCTCTTCCTGTTGCTTATTTCTCTCCCTAGTTGTCGGGCTTATTCATCTAGATCCCAGGTGACTTTTCTTGCTGTTTGCTCCTTGTTTCTCTCACAACTTTGATTTGGTCACAAGAGGGATGAACAGAGCCTCTGTCACCTACGCCATTTTTTTCTCCCCCGTGTGCAGTTCTTTTACAAAATGCTTTCATGTATTTCATTTCATTTGATCTTCACAATCACCACGTGAGGTAGGAATTATTATTTATCCTATTTTGTAAATAATGAAACTGAATATCGAACAGTTGAACTGACTAGTAGAAGAACTGAAGGTTGAAACTCCGAGCTGGGATTCAATCCCAAAGCTTCTGACCCCTGAACCCACATTCTTTCTTGGCACTGCACTGTTTCCATATAGTGAGCAAAAAAATGCAGAGGGTAATCATCTGTTTGTAAGCATATCTAGAGTTGTTGATTTCGGTTCTGAGTAAAGTTAGTCGCAGTCAATATAATGTTAAAGGGTTTACCAAGAAGTTTCAAGTGTTATTTGATTGGCTAGTTACCACATTTCTCATGGTTCCATATTGAGATATTTGAATTGAAAAGTAATCCCAGAAGAGCCTAACAGTTCTTCTTTACATTTGAATAAATTTAACCTAAAAATTAAACACCTTAAGAAAGTACTTAATAACTTCAGCTAAAAGTTTGCCTAAAGTTTAAATTTCTTTGAAGAAGAGACTTAAGAAACTCAATGCAAAGGGGAAAAAATCCACATCAAAAATAGAGAAGAGGTTTCATTTTCGTTTGTGCTACGGGATGCTCTGGGATTCTTATTTAAATTTCCAGATGTTATCTACAGCCATGCCACCCTGAACAAGCCCAATCCCGTCTGATCTCGGAAGCTAAGCAGGGTCGGGCCTGGTTAGTACTTGGATAGGAGACGACTTAGGAAGACCAGGTGCTGTAGGCGTAAAAAATAAAAAAATAAGGGATTGTAAGCTGGTAAGGTCCTTGCAGTCTGTGAGGTCAACCAAGGGTTGCCTCACCTAAAAATAAATACATACATATAGACATACATACATAAATTTCCAGATGTTAAACTTAACCAGGACACGTAGTTGATTTTGTGAGTTCAATCATACTTGCAGATTACGCTATTACTGTAAAATCAAACCAAACATTCTCAGAAGAATGCAAGTAGAAATACCTGCTCTTCATCTACCTCACTAGGATGATTTGGAAAATAATCTTATTTAATGTTAACGTTGCAAGCACTGGCTTTCAATCATTCTCATTGGTTACATTTAATAAGACCACATTTACAATGTGCTTTATCACCTGTTGGTTGAAAAGAGCTCTCTAACAATAAACTCCAATCACTAAATGGCAGCTCACCTTCAGTAAAAAGCTGACATCTCTATTATTACTCTACAGCAGGTGGGGGTATGTGCAGTAGGCCCTCTAAAAAGGGGGAAAGTAGATGATAGAAAATTAGAAAATAGGGATTACCGAAAAGAGGATATCAGTGAAATCCCAATGCACTTGAAAATTAATAAAGCCTAAAATGAACGCTTTTCTCTGGGTGAATCACATTTGCTTTATTTATCCAAATTGTTTTCAAGTAAATTAATATATTTTCATCTCATTAGAGTTTTTTTCTTATTTATTTTTTTTTTAGGCGAGGCAATCTTTGGTTGACCTCACAGATTGCAAGGACCTTGTCAGCTCACAATCCTTTTTATATATATATATATTTTACACCTACAGCACCTGGTCTTCCTAGGCGATCTCCCATCCAAGTACTAACCAGGCCTGACCCTGTTTAGAGTCCGAGATCATATGAGATCGGGCATGTTCAGGGTAGCATGGCCGTAGACTCATTAGAGTTTTTAGGCATTGATATTACTAATCTCACTGATTGGCTGTTTCCAAACACAACTGGTTAAGTAAAATCTTTTGTGATTCAAAACTTCTAATATTGGGTATTTATGAGATTCTTATTTCTGTTCCAGGATCTAGTGTTATTGACATGTATCCATTGACTAAGATGATACAGGATACAAAACAGGTTCCTCACACTCATGAACGAGAAATCAATGTCATGCTTTACAACAAATATTTTCACCAAGTACTTACAATCTGTTCCGAATCCATAATTAAGGTAAGTACATATTGACTCTTCAGGAAGAAAGAGGTGAAACAGATAGAATTTTCTCTTCTTACTGGTAAGTCTTTGAGTGATTAAGTAAATTTAATGGCACAGATGATGAGACCCTACATTCGAGCTATTTTTAAGCTTTCACAAACACATGGAAAACAAGTATTTAAAGCCAGCTCAGACTGCTCAGTATTAAGTCACATCCTCAACTAAATAAAAAAGGGCTATTGTTGTTACTATCAAAATAGGAATTTTAAAGAAACTATATCAAGGAGTAAGAACTAGTCATATACATACATATACACGTATTTTTTTTAACTACGCTATGAGAAGAGGGTATGTTAAGAAGGAAGGAAAAGAAATTGATAGATGTTTTCGGTAACCCTGATATAAGTGTAGGATATGTAGGATATGTGCCAAGTGCCTTAAATCCATGATCCTATTTAATCCTCACAATTGGTCTGTGGACAGATGGAGTTTCATTTCAACAGTTAGCAAACTAGGACTCAGAGAGATGAAGCAACTTGCTTCAGATCATATAACTAGTAACCATCAGGAATGGGATACAAACCAAGGTTTGTCTGAAGTGAATACCCATGTCCTTTCCTCTGCATTCCTCTGGCACTGCCATTACGGTGTGCCCTAGAGGCCAGGGTGCCTGGCCGTCCTAATGGCATCTAATTGCAACCACTACAGTCATCTAGCCGTGATGGCCGCTTGCTTCAAGTGTTTATCCTTTTATGTCATGCATGCCCTCCCAAAGGAGACATAGAGAAGTAGAGAGCATACCTCTGGAAACCCTTCACATCCCCTCTCAATCTTTGACCTTCTCTGCATATCTGCTAGAGATTTCTCAGGCCAAAATCTCTTGAGTTCGGTCAGTTATCACTATTTCTGGTAATGCCTACAGAATACGTAGAGGGAAATTAAAACAAACCTGTCCTGCTTTCATGCAATACGACCTCTTAAGGGGATAAAGTCTTCCTTGTGGTGAGAGAGGGAGGACGACACCTAGGCGAGCCTCCATATCCGATTGGTTGAAGAAGGATGGTTAAATCAGGCCAGGTGACCTCTGAAGCTTGTTCATGCAGTGACACACATTCCTCTTTCTCCTGTAAGGACTCTGTCTATACCGAGAGGCACACAGAAGGTTCAGAGCATGGCCTCTGGACCATCTCTATCATTTCCCAGTGGAAGGAGGCCATTTCTTACCTGGCCTCCAGACTCTTTCATCAGCTCCTCCCACTATCCCTCTTTCATCCCAACTTTCTTTCAGCTCCCTGGAGGAGTAATGCACCTTCCCACTTCTGGCCCTTTGCTTAAGCTTCCCCCATTCCCACATAACTTGAAGGCAACCAAATTCATGCTGTCTTGCCACTTCCACTTTATTACTCAGTGGCAGTCTAATTTACCTGTGAACATAAAGAAGGAGAGATTCAAACTGGGGGCAAGGGAGTGGGGGTGCAGAACTAAAGTCTCTACTGTGTTTCCAAAGGGAGATAATGATGAGTCTTGACATGTTTCTGGATTTTCTATTCCACCCAGCCTGATTACACAGGCGGCCTTCTCTGATCTCTCCCCCTCTCCCTTCTCCCTCTCTCCCCACTCTTCTTTCTGGAGCTGGACCCATCTCCCTAATCAGAACACTCCTCAGAAAGGTCAATGAGCTCCTTCTTCAAGGTTCTCTCATATTCCATGCTGTTAATCACAGATTCTGTCCAGAGGCCCCAGCTAATGTGGATGAGTGTCCGGAGGAAAAAAATCCAATTTGTTTTTTGCTGAATTCATAACTGTTACATTTCTATTTTGCTTTGTGCTTACAGTAGCAATTAACTAATTCCTCTATAGCCAGGGACTTCTTGGAATAGAGTCACTGCCTGTCTCAGCCACCTACACACACAGCAGACACACTCCAAGGTAGCACAGTCACTCACTATCAGGTACCAATGCATCTTAGAACTTTCTGTGGTCAAATCAAACTCAGGGAAGAATGTTGGGAAAGGCGTTAGCTGTGCATAGTACCAGTTATGAAGCTGTTTTGAATATTATGAAATTTTGATGAGAACCAAAGGGTATATGGATTATTTGATTTTTTTGTTGTTCTTACCTACAGGTTTGGGAACTTGAGACTGGCCTCCAAATATACCAGATTTTAGACCCTCATGGCTTCAATGTGGAACTAACTTCTGCAGCTATTGATGAAAGCGGATTTCTTTTTGCCACAGGAGCATATAATGGTGAGAATATGGCTTCCCTGCTTTAGTGCTCTGAGAGTTTGTTCTAGGAGCTCATTGTCTGAGTGACTGGGAGAGCAGGAATCAGGCTGGAATATGTAACCATGCCAGGGAGGTTGCAGCGCCTGACTAAAGAGTAACAAATTCTTCTCTAAACGGGTATTAATGTCCTGATACTTATGTTCAAAATAGTCAATACCTTACATTATACTTACAAAGTTGCTTTACAATTTGCAAAATCTTTCACATATATGGTCTCCTTCCATCTTTGGCGGGACTTATCTGTGTTGCACTGACTCATCCTGTCCTACTTTGGGGTACCATCAGCTAAGAGGTAGACATTATGTTTTCAGTGTTTGCTGATAATATTTTTATTGACAGTAGATTTGGGGGAGAGAGATAAAATATCCACCAACCTTATCACATAACACTTAGAATTCTCCATTGGACCTGCTCCTATGTGTAAGCTTGTTGGGGCCTGTGCCATGCACACCTGAGAGGATGTCAGGCTCAGGTCGTGCTGTGCTGTTTGATATTCCTCAGGCTGTGGAGCACCACATGGAACTTCCAGGAACAAGGGAGCTGCAGCCTGCCTCCCTTTCCACCTCATCTTGTTCCGAACTCCCAGGAAAGAACTGCTTTACCTAGACCGACTGCATGCAACACGCAGAAGACATTTATTCTAGGGACATACTTACCAAATAAATTCTGGCTTGTAAACCAATTGATGGATTTAGTGGACATCCTGATATAAAAGTCTAATTTTTACAAGTGTGAGCAGATAATACACATAAAATAAAATCGTGACTGCTGAGTTGATGGAGTGTGAATAAATGCAGCTGCTCTTCCTGTAAGACAGTTCTTAAGAAAGCGGTCCCGCTGCTCAAGAAGCACACCCTGCAAACGTGTGAAAATTAGTCGCATTAGAAATTCTGAGCAATGTACACAACCATCAGCAGACATAAGCAGTAAGCAGTTCAATATGACTGAGATGGTACTATTTGCATGCAGGCCAGTAACGTCTTATTTTGTTAGTGCTAGAGTCTAGAGTTCTTTTAAATATTGACAGTTAAGGGAGGAGAGGTGAAGTGCTGTGAGGGGCAGTCCACTGGATCTAACCTTGAGGCGAGCACCATAAAAACCCATGTTGGAAGACAATTCTTTACACTGAGTATTAACCTAGAAATAGGCATTTAACAGCACTGATTATCACCGCCCCCGGCCCCCTCATCAAGATCCCCTAAATTAAATGAAGGAAGTAAACTAAAAAGCAATTATGATTTCAAATGTAAAAAGAAGCTCAACACTCCTTTTATATTCCCTTCCCATGTGACCAACACTTTAGAACTTGATAGTTTTCTATCTGCTGGGATTCTCTTAAAACTTTTATTATTCAATGAGAACTAAAGTCCTAAAACATGACGACAGCACCTTCAGAACTGTGACATTATTGCAATGATCTTTCACTACTAATGATAATTGTGACATGATATTAGATATACGGACAGAAAGGTATTGGGGAGTATTTAGCAAACAGGAAGGCAATGGGAGAATAAAAGCAAAAAAGATTCACTTAAGACAGAAATCTCTAACAGGAGACTCTGAGAGTTTCAGAGAACACTGTTCCAAATTTCAAGACGTTGTCCTGTCCTGTTGAGTTTTTAATCAGCCTGTGACAAAGCAAGGCACAAAGAAATCTATTTCATGCACCGCAAGGCTAGGGAGACTCACATGTCAGGAGGAAATAAATATAGGATAAATCGTTGGGAGGAAGCTTTCCATTAGATCAATTTTGTCTGAGATAAAAGCCAAGCTCTCTAAAAATTATTTTCACGGACCAAGTCTTTCCCCTGTGTGCTCAGGAACAGTGAAAATCTGGGACTTTGGCAGCGGCCAGGAGATGAAGGTGCTGCCGGAGGGCAAGGACTGGAAGGAGGAGGAGCACTGGCTGAAACGCCTGATTTTCCTGAAGGCGCAGAAGCACCAGCACTTGGTCCTGGCCTTGGAGCGCAACGGGAGGATCAAAATGATCCAGGTTTGCAGCCCCTTTCTTATATTTGACTGCGCCTGCTCTTCTCAGGCAGCCAGCTGCATCCATGGTGTTCGTCCCCAACCTTAGTATGACAGTCCTTGTTAGCACAGGTCCAAGCAAAGAGCAGAAAGGAAGAGCTGCTCAGCGCAGCATCCACCCACAGGTCCTCGAGAGTGGGCATCAGAAAGGTTAAGTTTGCACACAGGTGCCACCTCGACACTGTCATACCTTCACGGGGGCTAGTTCACTGGCAGAGCTCTCCCCAAGGAACAATGACTCCTCTCTGTCCCTTGTGACCTTTAACGCATTCAGGGACACTCAGGTCACTTTTTCAGTTTGTCAGCAAAATTGCTATGTTTACTTTAACGTTAATGATGCAGTTTGCTCAGGCTGTGTTGGAAGGTTTGAGGTAGGCTAATTTATATTTCTCATGTGTGTCTACTGCCACCTAAGAATGCTAATGCCTTCTTTATATTTAAAATGAAGGCTAGATCATTTATCCTGGCCACTGAGTGACTATTTCTGCTACCTTGTACCACAGATACCTATGTATAACTTGTGCCTCCTGTAATAAATTCCTTAATTATTATTATTATTATTATTATTATTATTATCATCCTTTTGAAATATATAGTTATTATTCCCATTTCGAAAGCTAAGCTCAGAAAAAAAGCCTCAGGTTACAGTAGTGATCATGATGTACCAGCACTGATGAAGATGACCGATGGCCCTGCTGCTGGAGAAAAATGAATGAAAACCTTCCCTGATTCAATAAACTCTTCCGTGTTATCTGAGCAATCCCAAAGGGCACTGTAGAAAGGAATTGCTTGATAATACCCTCTAAATCATAGTGTTTGGATTTCTCTTGTTTAGGTTAGTGCAATTGGCCATTGAGATGCCCTTCCTAACAGATACTGTCTGTTGTTACAAACGCTCTTTTCTTAATGACTGCCAAGAGCGGCATGGTGCTGTCCCCACATCAAAACTGTTCTTACTTCTACTGTAGCACTTTTCTCTGTGATTGTTCTGGTTCTCCATGTCTCTGAAATCTACTGATTGAATTTGATGAGGACTGAAAACCTTTCATTCATATTTGTATTCTTGTTCTGCCCAAAGTAGGTGCTTATTAAAGATTAAAAGAATAAAGAAATATAAGAAACCTCTTGTGAGGTATACAATAGGAAATATATGGGTATTATAGGGAATTTTAATTAATGTTGGTCGGGGGGGAGCTTTACAATGGGGATAATGTTGAAAACACACTTACTTATTAGTATATATTAGTAGCAACCTCTTATTATTTACTTATTACTTACTATTATTATTTGCCTATTTAAAATAAAATGTGGTTTGATTTCCATACTTATTTTCTAGAATACTCTCATTCACTCATTTTTTAAAGAGCATTTACCAAACGTTTACCATGAAACAGAAATATATCTTCCTTTTCACCATGAAACTTACAATTTAATAAGAAGGACTGATATTGACGCACCTATTACAAGTGTTACGATTGAACAAAGAGCTACACGAATTTATGGTGGTGGGTGGTGCCCAGCCTACGATAGGAGTCAGGGAAGATTTCTCTTTTCACTGATTTCCAATTAAATTCAGCACAATTCAAGAAACATTTTGTGCACTCCACGTATGCTAGGTATTTTTTCAAACCCTAGGATTCTATGGAAAATAAGGTATTAATGAACCAGATTACACCAATCTTCCACTGAAAACAATGGAAAGTTCTTGATAGAACATTTTCTAAATCTCTTAACTAGTGTTAAAGAGCTGACAATATAGCAAGTAAACAGCATAACCAAACTTTAGTGAAAGTGGAGAATGAGAGAGATAAATTAGGAACCAAAACACCACTACGACTTTCGTCCTTTTCCAAAACACCACGGGGTTCAATTTTGGAGACTCAGCAGATCAGAAGGGCCAAAGAAATCAAGGCCCATGTTTTGACCAAGGCAAGGTGTTTAATGCCCTGTCCACGGTATGCAGTACCCAAAAGTTTCACTCTCAAGGTAAAGGTGAACCAGAAAGAAAGAAGCCAGCCTCCTGGTGGCATGCAGGAAAGGCTGCCCTCACGCTGAGCCAAGGAGGAAAGAAGGAAGAAGAGTAGGAAAACAAAACGAAATGATACAAAACCGTGTCCCTGAGAAACTGTGACTACAGATAGGTCTCACGTGCATTTGCAAACTAGATTGTCAGTGTCTAGGTGGTCAAGGGAATCTAACTATGACTCAGTTTTAGGTGGTAGTTCCATCCTCCACCTGACAGAAACAAACATCTCCAATCTGGACGGAGGCACCTTTATCTCAGACCAGAGTCTTAATAATTCTAAGTGCACAAGGAAACAAAACAGCAAGGTTTGAGCATAAAGAAGTAATTAGAGTGACAAAACAAAAGCACACGGCAGGAGTGACATAGCAGGTTTGTGTGGCAAGAATATAATTTCCTATAAATAGTTTTGGAGCAACTAGACATCCGTATTAAAAAAAGCCTCTAAATTTTGGTCTCCCATTTATCTATTTCTGCTGTATTAATTACTTCAAGATATTAATTGAAAGACAAAATAATATGGGTTTTACAGTTAATATAGGAGATTGTCTTTATGAACTCAGGAGAAAGAAATATCTTAAATAAGACTCAAAAATCACAGATTATAAAGGAACAAGTGGATATATTTGATTATACTAAACTAATAACTTTTCTTCATCAAAAATTACCGTAATGAGAGTAAAAAGGCAAGAGTAGAGTTAAAGGAGATATTTTTGACACATAATAACCAATGGATTAGTATCCAAAGTCCTCAATAATAAATAAGGTAAATAGTTCAATAGAAAATGAAACAAGATAGGCACTTCATAAAACAGAACACCTAGATGGCCGATAAACACATGAAAAGTTGCTAAACCTCATTAGTAATCAGAGAAATTAGAATTATGATAGATATAATATACTCAATAGATTGGTTTAAAGAAATAAGTCTGATAATACTGTTTTAACGCTATGGAACAAAGGAGTGCTCATACACGGCTAGTGTTGGTGTAAATTGGTACCAACCAACTCTTGGAAAATATTTTGGCATTCTTGAGTTATAGGACTTTTTGTTCAGAAGTCTGTGTGTCACTTCACAATCCTGAAGTGACATTGTTGCCAATGAACAGTTCAATGTTGGTCTGACTCTTTTTTTCTTTGTAAATAACTCTCTCTCTCTGCAAACTTAGAAGATGTTATCTTTCCCTCGAAGTTTGAAGTCTGTGCTCCTGTGTACATCTTTTCTCATCAATTTTGCAGGAGACTTTTCAATCTGCATATTTTTTCCAGCTCAGGGAATTTTTAATTTATTATTTGTTTATTAAGTGTCTCTTCTGCCTCTGTTTCTTTTTCCAATTCAGAAATACATGCTATTTCCATATTGGGTCTTCGGAATCTATCCTCCAAATGTCTTATATTTTCCCTTACGTTTTCTACTTCTAAAAAGAAGTAAAACTAAAAAGTTTTTCTGACTATTTTGAAAGACTTTCTCTACTTCTAGGATACTAGTTCAAGTCTCAAACCGGAAGTAATTTCTTTCAGCTCATCAACAAATTCTTAAATTTGAAGATTATGGTTTGGTTTTATTTTTTATTTGTTTCAAACTTTCTTAAGCATTCTTCAGTTTGCTCAAGTTATCATACTTCCTGGAAGTTCTGGTTAGTCTGGGCTCTGTTATGCATGTTTTTTTTTCTTCATCTGTGTAGATGCTAGGTACCCCTAGTGACATTTCTTTTTCTGCCCATGGAGGTTTGGTTACCAAAAAAATGCAGGAGGTGACTGTCCTAAGAGGGTGAGATATACAGCTATGTTGTCCCTGAGGGCTAGAAATTTAGCAGTCCCCTGTGGAGGCACCAGCAGTAAGCCTTTCTGCTCTCTATTCTTTTTATAATTTCCTGATTTCAAAAGTACAGAAAACTTAGTCCACCTGTTCAGCTACTCCTCAACTACATGGAGGCAAGGGACACTAGGCATATATACCATGCCAAGCATTGCCCTGTCCACTCACGCATCTCTCGGGGTTTAAGCATATTTGCAGATGAACCACCATGTCCAAATCTCACCCTAGGACTTTTTCCCACCCTGGTCCCCAGGCTTTTATTCAGCCCAGAGGGAAACAAGCTTCATAATAACTCTTTTCCCCCCAAACTTCAAACCCCATTGCTCCGCTTGTATGTTCAATGTTCTATATTACTCTATATCTTTACGGTAGCTCAAAATAAAATAGTTAATTGAGTTTTTCATCAATTGGATTTCCATCAAAGGGTAAGGAAGATGATATTTATCTCATGGTGATATGGGAGCTGCCTGATGTCGTGCCTGTCCTACAAGACAGGAATCATATTGTGCACCTGAAGACATCCACTAAAGATAGGCCCGTGGCTCTTCCTTTCCCAGATGTCAAGTTGATAGTTGAGAAAAACGTTCCTCAACATGTTAATGTAAGTTTTATTTCTTGATTTTTTCCTTTTTATTATGGAACATTACAAACATATGTAAAAGTAGAAAAAATAATACAATGAACTTCAATGTCCTATCACTTAGCTTCATAAATTACCTACGCATGGCCAAACTTATTCCTTTTTATTTGAACTACTTTCCCACAAACACCGACAATAGATTATTTTGAAGCAAATGCCATATATTTAGTCATTTTATTCCCAAATATTTTGGTATGAATCTCTAAAGAATAACTCGAAAAATGATGATACCATTATTTTCTCAAATATTTTCTAAAATAATTTATAAGAAGTTATTAGTAATAATTACATATTCACTCTGTTTAAATTTTCCAAATTTACTCATATTATTTTTTTTACAGTTTGCTTGTTTCAATCAGAATCCAAACAAGGTCCATTTGTTGCATTTGGTTGATAAATTTCTTAAATCCTTTTTAAATCTATAGATATCTTTCCATCCCTCTTTTTTGCCTTCTAATTTATTTATTGAAGATTCTGGACAGCTGGTGCCACACTTTCCCATTTTTTGGATTTTGCTGATTGCACGTTTGTAGTGTAACTTAAGAAGTTTTTCTCTGCTTCTTTTAATCTGGTAGTAATATCTGATGGCTTAATTGCATGCAGCTTTGATTTTTTTGTTTGTTTTAATAAGGCTCCATAGTAGCTGGAAGTCACCATAGTACATGGTGCCATATACTTCCATCGAGATTCACTTAATGACTGGTTATCGTTTTGGGATATCATAGCCGTTGGCGATCACTACGTAGGTCTATTATTTCATTCAAAATTGCCATTCTACCATTATGACTCATTTATTAGCTGGAATATGTCTTTAAAGAAAACTTTTATCAACTATTTGGTTACACTGAGGTACAGTTTATATAGACAATCAAAATAGCTGATTCTTTTCCTATATTTATCAGTTTTCAAAATAAGGAATAGGTTTCTTAACATTCTCCTAAGGTGGTCAGTGAATTTTACTAATTTCTTTAGTATAATTATAAACTCACAATTTAAATATTCTTTATATGTTTCAGCGAATTGTATTCGTTATTATTATTGATTGATGTTCATATTATTCCTTCTCAACCTAGCTGGACCCTTCTCAGGCTCCAGAGGTTTTTGCTATGACTCCAGTAGTTCTGAATACCTTTCAGACTCGCCTTGTACATTTCTTGTTCAAGATTTAGAATCCACCATTTCTCCAAGAAATGCTAGTTCTTTTTAGTAGGAAATAGTGTTACAAAACTACAATCTGAGTTTTAGAGATGCCCATAGCCACTAGTCTGATCCTTGTTTTTAGAACTTTACAATGAACAGAGCAAGGAAAACAATTTAAGAGAAAATATATTGTTAATCAAATTGATATTCCCATTCAAATTTAAGATAACATGACTTTTACCAATTTTATTATATATTTTTCTCACAGAAAAATTTTGTTCCTAACCACATTAACATAATTACTTATTTGCTTTGTCCTATTATTTATACAACATACAACATATAAGATTTTTACACCATATTGTATTGTGCTACAGTATATTATAGTTTGTTACATTATAGTTTCAGAAAAACAATATGAAATATGATCATTGAAACAGCTCAAGATATTTTTTCTTTACAATTTTTTGTCCTTAGAATACATACCATTTGAAACATGCAGTTAAATTACTGTTTTAAAATTACTTGAAATAATTTCTTGTGCCAACAACTCTATACACAGCTGTTTATTTCTTTTATTTTTTAATTTATTATTTTTTTTAATTTTAATCTTGTCTAATTATTATGTAAAACATTTATATAGTTCCAAAATTAAATCTACAAAACAAAGTCTATTCTTTTATTCCTGTCTCTTACACCATTTCCTCCCTAACCTATAATTTACCTTTTGTTTTTGAGTTTTGATTTATGTTTCTGGTGTTGTGTTTCAAAAATAAAATTAAATTCTTATCCTTATTTGTATCCTCTCACCCTTTCTTAAACAAATGGCAGGATGCTATACACATTTTTATATTCTTTGCTTATTTTATTTAATAATACATTCTGGAGATTATTATAAGCATTATATAGATATCATCTTTTTTTAAATTTTGATGAAAAAACTCCTAACATATTTTACCATATTTACAATTTTTAAGTGTATAATTCAGTGGTACTTAAGTACATTCACATTGTGGTGAAGGCAACCCTCACCACTCATAGAACTCTTTTTACTTTGCAAAACCAAAACTCTATACCTAAACAATAAAGAATCTTTTATCCTCCCCCAGCCCCTGGCAACCACCATCCGACTTTTTTTCTGTATGAATTTGACCACCCTAGACACCTCATATAAGCAGAATTATATGGTATCTGTCCCTTTGTGTCTTTGCTTAGCATAATATCCTCAAGGTTCATTTATGTTGCAGCATGTGTCAAAATTTCTTTCCTTTTAAAGGCTGAATAGTATTCCATTGTACATATATACTTTATTATCCATCAATGGACACTTGGGTTGCTTTTGGCTATTGTGGCTATGAATATGGATTTACAGATATTCTATCTTCTTTTGGGGAGTTCTGTGGTGATTCATTTGTGTGGAGAGACTATAATTTATTCAACTGGTCCCCTGTGGGTGGATATTTGAGCTGTGTTCAACCTTTTCCAATTATAAATCGTGTTTTAACAAATAGGCTGTGCATATGTGATTTCAAATTTTTTAATATTATCTTTGGGATAGATTCTTAGAAGAGAGATTGATATGTAAATATATGTAAATGTATATAATATATATAATGAAATATTACTCAACTATAAAAAAAGAATGAAATCTTGTCATTTGTGACAACATGAATGAACCAAGAGGTCAATCCTGTCTGACATATTTCAGAAAGAGTGAAATGTTAAATGCTAAATGAAATAAGCCAGAGAAAAGCAAATATCATGTGATTTCACTTATATGTGGAATCTGAAAAAAACAAATGAACGAACAAAATAGAACATGAACAGATTCATAGATGTAGAGAACAAAGGTATGTAGAGAATAAACTGATGATTGCCAGAGGAGAGGGGGGTGGGGGATGGGTGGAAAAGGTGAAGGTAAATAAGAGGTACAAACTTCTATTTATAAAATAAGTAAGTCATGGAAACATAATGTTCAGCAGAGGAATATATCATAATAATTTGCCCAGTGACACATGATTTTCAGATTTATGGTGATTACATTGTAGAGTATATAAATTTCAAATCACTGTGTTGTACACCTGAAACTAATATAATATTGTATGTCAACTATACTTTAACAAAATTTTTTGAAAACCATAAGACATTTTATATTCAGTTCATGATAGACTAACAAATGCACACATAGCATTTTTACTGTGCTTAGATACTGTGTTCATTATGGCCAGTGACTCTGCTTCCTTCTTCAGAATACTGCTGTTAGTAGAGAAGTGAACTGCATTGATTTATTACAAGTAGAAGGATATAATTTGATAGCTGCTGGAACCTTAAATGGTGCAATCATCTTATGGAATTTTGTAACATCTACTGTCAAAGAACTGTAAGTTGCCTCTTCCCCGTAAGCAACATAAGTTATACTGCAGAAGAGCCAAGTAACATTCAATACTAAATAAGCAAACAAACAAACAAAAGCAATAAATAAAAGTGGTACTAACTGTCAAGGATGAGTTTCCTGGAGGTTATAATCATGAAGAGATTCTGTTCTAAGTGTCTAAATCCCAGAATAATGGGAATAAGGTGAGCCTTAAGTGTTTGTATTCTCATGTGCTTTGACTTTTACTCTTCTCACTCTAGTACATGCTTCATGTGTGATCTTGTCCAAATTCATAACTTCAACAAATACTTAAAATATATAATAATTTTAAACTCTAATCTCCCCAGAGCTTCAAACATATATATCTGGCAATTTTCATCTGGATTGCCACTAAGACCCTTAAAGCCTCACATTCCCAAACCTTTGTCCTGGCCTACACTCCCCCCAAACATCTCCTCTTCCTGTATTCCCAGTGACACCACCATCTACTCAGTCAAATGGTTAGAGGCATTCCAGATAGGGTCTTCTTCTCGTTCATCACTCCAACACATCCAATTCATTATAGGTCAATGCTAACAAGTGCGTGGCGTTTGCAATTCTAAATCTCAATCAATTAGATTTTCTCCATACCATGGCCAAAAATGTTACCCTGCCCCTGACATCCATTCTTAAATGTCCTTACCGTTGGTTGTAAAGGAAATCATGTAACATTGTATTATTTGCTATGGATGGATTGCAAATAATAAGCTCTCCACAGTTGTGCAGTGGAGCTAGAAAGGAAGGGCCTTGTGTGAATACCAATGTCAAAAGTTTTGTAATACTGTATTTTGAGGTACAAAGTGATCAAGAACCTTGATGAATGAATAACAATAATATCAAATCTAAGAATTTTGAAGGAGGGAAGAGGTATAAAGAAGGGTAGAAGAGAGTGGGAGAGGACAAGGGAAAAGACAATAATGCCAAAGAAATCTCTGCTTCTCTAGTTGCAGTGCCTTATGTCTGCCTGGTCTACCTGGCTGGTTCCATGCCCCTTTCCAATCTAGGTCTGACTCTTTACTTTTAACTAACTTTTGAGAGGATGTGCCCCTTTGTTGTTTGGACCCTGGATTTATTCTTATTTAAACCTCTAGTTGAAGTAGATGTTTCTGCAGATCCCTCCCTCTGTACCTCAGCCCATGTTATCTTGGTCCCTACTCCCAGAATTCCTGTCATCCTTCTGTTTCTTCTCTTCAACCCTTGCCCTGAGGCTTTTCTCACAGACTGTGTACTTGTCATTTGATACCTTTACCAATAAATACTGCACAATTTCTCACCCTTTTATTAATATAGTTCTCACACTGTAGATGTCAGCTTGTGCATGATGTACTACTAAGGGTAATCGGATAGACAAAGAAAGCAAAGATCATAGTCCTGATGACACAGCCTAATGCAGGGGAAGCCACTCTGAGAATATTTCCAATTTAAAGATGAAGATCCTCCTTGTTGAAGTGCTAGGTGTTTTGCCAAGGGATGCACGCAAATTCAACTTCCAATCACAGAAAAATGACTGACTATAATGGGTCATATATAGTGCCTTTCTTATAAGAAGATGATTATATAAAACAATTGATTTAGAATTACTGGGGTGTTTTGCAAAACATAATTTAGAGTCTTAGGCCCAGCTTTAACATTTCTAAAGTAAAAGATGGTTTCCATATTCATGGTGTAGGTCAGTTTTAGCTCCAGTGGACTACTAATTCCTATCATGGCAGACTACTAATCCATACCATATTCAGAGCAGAGGCCATCTCTACCTCTGCCTCAAACTTTGCCTAAGATCCCTTCATCAGTCAGGAGAAATAGCTCTTCTTTCTTGTGCAAAGCTTTTTTGGGTCCAAAATAAAAATTTTTTCTTGCTAAGTAATAATCCATTTCACCATATGCTCATCTGCAGAGCAGAAATACCTAAAAAGTTTGAATTCAACAGACTCATCTTTTAAACTTGGTTCACCCCCCACCCCCAGGAGGTTCCTTCATCACTCATCAGTCTAAATTAGCAAAGGTGATTAAACAAAACAAAACAAAAAAGGAACATCTTGTACAATGTCTATTTGCTATAAGGAATGTTTAGTGTGTCATTAAGTGTCAAGCATGAAGGGCCGGTGCAGGTGATTAGGAATCATCACTGTGCTCCCAGGAAACTGCCTAGGAAGGTGTTTGGTTCTTCGGAATCTGGGTCAATGGAAGGCTCGAGCGACAAGAGTAGTGTGATCACTGAATTACTTGCCTGTCTTCTCCACTCAGTTCTAAGTTCCTTAATGGCGGTAACCATATTTTATTCAAATTTGCCACTCCACTTATTTAAAGAGTGGAATTTTATTCTTTAAACTGTATGAAACCTCCAGGAGGTTATATAAGCCCACTCTCTGACTTATAAGTAGGAAGGGAGACCAGTTAGTTGAATTAAAAGACACTAAATGATCATGCTGTTATACAGCGCCTTATTAAGGACGATGTGTTCAAACTCTACACCTCTTGGTTTTCTCTTCATGTTTGATGATATCAGTATTTTAGGAGTTGATCGGCTCTGCATGTGATATATAAGTAATGTAAGTTACCTAATTTGTAAATGTATGCCTCTTTCCAGGTACAGACCTGAAGACTGCTTCACTGCAGACCTTGACTTGGATCCCAAACGCTTTAGAATTAATGACATACTATTCCTCTTTCGTACCCCTGAATGTGCAAGGTAACTCAGTACTTACTGATCAAGAAATACTGTCTGGATCTTACGTGGGTAATACAAAAAGAGTTCTCCTCATTCCAGCATTGAGGAAGGTATAACTGAAACAAAGAAATAAGTTGGGTAGACTATTTGGTTTCAGCTTTCTTCCCTGTCACTGTCTTTTATAGGTAGGTGGTCCCCAGGGATCTAATTTGCTGTATTGGGGTCTAATTTCCCTTACTTGTCAGTCTCACAGCACCCTGAGATGGAAAATGCTCAGTTGACCACACTTGTAGCCAAAATCAAAGTCTGAGCACTGATGTGAAGCAGAAGGAAGGACTTGCAGGGCCAATAAGAAAGATCATATGGCAGCAGGTCTCATATGACATCCACTACAACTGAGTAATCTCCATCCATTTCTTAGAGAGCAGGAGATTGTTATTTAAATATTTAAGAAAAGGTATTTTTTCTCCTTGTATTTGCTTGAGAGTTCTGATTTTCAGTCAATTGGCCATGATAAATACATCTCTGGTGAGAAATCAAAAGCTTCTATGCTAGTTTTGGGTCACCCAGCAATGAGACAGACTATAACACCTTCTCTATCCCTTGACTTGAAGTTTCCTTATTCTAAGACTATTTTGAGGACTTGTTTCCGTATATGTTTGCCCCAGAACCCAAAGCCACTTTTCAGCTCATTCTAGCAGAGCACCACAGAGTCAGGACCTGGCCAGAACTGGCAACTGTAGAGTGAAAGTTAGCCACGTTACTCAGGATCCCCACCACACTCCTACAACTCCAGTGTCAGAGCCTCTGGGATTAAATCTAGCCTTAGCAGTAGGACAGGACAGATTTTTATTTCTCAGATTCAGGCAGCAATAAATCTTAATTCCTGAGGTTCCCCAACAGACTCCACCAATACCAGACAGATGAACATTCGTTACACAAAATATAAGGTGTGTTTTGTTTTATAAGTGTGTAGTTCAGTATCTACAGATAATGAAAGAAGTCATCAACTGAAATTAAAACAGAAGAGCACTCTTTGAGTATGATAGAATATCTTAACTTTTCCTCTTCGGGCTTCCTCCCTCTTTTTGTAGGCGATCAAGTCAGGATTCCGTATGTTCTTCATCCCAATGTGATTCTAGTAAAGGTCCACAGAGTAGCAAGGTAAGCAAGAAACGGGGAGAATATGTACCCAATGTTGGTTCAAAAATAATGATTTGTTGCATTTGAGCCCCTCCTTTGATAGAAGGTAAAGGTGAAAAAATCTTGTGTATGCGTGAATGTAAAACTTTTTGTTATCCCAAAAAACAATGTCTAAAATGTTTTCATCCTTTTCCTCTATTTTTGAAGGCTTTCATTTCTGCAAATAATCAATACATCATCATGAATAAAACAAATTACATATGTTACTTTTACATTTGTAAAATAATAAAGTAATTTTAGACTATTTCTTCTGCTAAAAAGTATTATGCACATTTCACAGGGGGGAAAGACAACACATGTAATGCAGTGGTTTTCAAACTGTGTTCTCAGTTCCAATTTTACATATTTTTACACATTACATTTCTAGTTAGAATTTTGTTTAAAGGGAAGTTTTCACTGCAAAAATTATTCTAACACCACTAGCCTTGTGGAAAGAATAAACTTATAAAGGTAAGAGTCAGACAGACTTGAACTTGAAACCAAGTACTCTATATATTATCTGGTTAGTTTTAGAGACAGCACCTAATCTCTGAGTGTCTGTTTCCTCATCAGTAAACAGTAAGTGATAAGCCTAACTTGCATGTTTGTTAACAGAATTTGAAATAATAAATGCCAAGATCTTGGTGTACATTAGGCATTTAATTGTTTCATTAGGCTACACCCAAATGACTAGGAAAATATCGTGTTATAGATACCCTATTTATGAGCATGAACATCTCTGCAACACAATTGTCAAAGAATTAATTCAAAAATAACTTTAAAATCAACTTAGAAATATTAATTTAACTATCCGAAGATTCCACTGATCCAGTATACCTCATTTCCTTACAATGTCATAAAAATATTTTCTCTTTTTCTCCCTTAATTCAGGGAAGCAAGCAGAGTGTACATGACAGTGAGGTTAAAGGTCAGTATGAAATCACCTCTCTCTCTTCCTTATCATAAAACAATTCCTTTGCAATAGGGAGGTTACATGATAGAATACTCTTAATGAATGTATATTCTTT
>NW_006443262.1:76112-132407 GCF_000325575.1 Pteropus alecto | reverse complement strand
TGATGATGCCTTTTTAAAAACTAATTCTAGATTTTAAAAATCCAAAATATTATTGAGCTTCTTAATCTCCAGCCTATTTTCCCAAAATTCATACTAAATTCATAAGCTATTCTGTATGTGTAAGACTTAAACTAGTTGTATATATAGTTTCAGCTGTTATGTATAGTGCAGAGGCTTTCAACAGGAATGAAAATAAGCTCTTTAGATTTCTCCAGTGATATGAGATTCTTCTTGTTAATGCTTGTTTTATTCTCTGCCCAGACTGAAATGCTCTGAGATTTTAAAAAATTCTAGGAAAAAGATTGTATGGTTTTTGCTGTTTTCCTACCTCCCTCCTCCTTTGCATTCTATAAAATTTCAAATTTCAAGTATTACAAAGACCGTGGTAGCTCATTAATTTTCCAACGGGTGAGCAAATAGATGCCATGATGGGAGAGCAACAGCCAGTGAGCAAAAGGTTTCCTGAAGACACCAACCTAACAGATACCCAGCCACCTATCCTTGCCACCGCACATGAAGATGGACACCTCCGCTTGTGGACTATCGAGGTGATAAGGCCCGTTACTAACCTGTAGTAGCAAAGGGTGGGAAAGAGAAAAAGGATTATTAAATGAAACTTAACCTTTTAAAGTTCCATATAGCATCCAATTTTAGTATGTTGAAACCTTCTAGCCAAATTGTTGGTTCTGTAGCTTGCTCACTGAAAATGCTAGTCAAACTTCACAGTAGGCCGGTTTTGTAGCTCAAAAGATCAAATCATCAAAATTGCAAAGTTAACTATTTCATATCTTTCTTTTCTTTAAATTGAGCTATGGTACATGCCACTAAATATTTTATTGGACAAATATTAAAGGATATTAATGATGCATTATAGTAACATAATATAACACTGAAAAATTAAGTACACATGAATTTTTAGTTATCCAAACTATGAGAAGAAGTTATTACATTGTGATGAGTGTCCTTAAACATTTTACAGTGAAAATATAACTTTCAGTTACCAGAATAACTTGGGGTGGAACTTGGGGTGGAACTTGGGTGGAGTTTGAATTGGGAGTTTAGAAGATGATGGAAAGAAGGATCTTGAGTAGATTGGTGATGATGACGATGAAATCCTTTGTGAAGCAAAGGAGGTGGTGTCACTTGTAAGGCTCCTTTCTGGAGGGAAACGCAGAAAGTAGCAACAGTTTTGTATGCTAGATGGTGGGATCCAACAACAGAGCACGATGGCTGTCTGCTAGGTAAAACCTCCAGGTCTATCAGTGGATCATAGCTTATTAGAGGAAAACTCTTAGTTGAAAAATATAAAATACTGTAACAATAATGTTCCCTGAGATGATCTTGGTATTGGAACAATGCCTTTTTTTCTGATAGAGAGATAAAAGACTGAGATAGGAAGAGAAAAGATTATATGCAAGTAAATCTCAGGAAATGAGTAGCAGATTCAAATTCTTTCTTCTCAAGCTTGGATGTTCGTTCTCTGAGACAGGCAATGCCTGTGGGAGTCCTTCCCAGAGGTGACATATTAAGCACTGAAAAGCAATTTGCTAAATTTGAATCTCCTACGATCTCTAATCTTGCACCAGTATTTAAAACCAGATATTTTTAAAAAGGCAAATGCTACATTCCTATTTAAAACAAGTGAGATACACTTAAACCTGAACAGAATGTTTGTTTAAAAGGAGGATATATAACTGGAAAAGAAATAGAAGGAATTTCATGAACGGGTCATGAGAAGTACAAAAAAAAAAAACCAACAAAACACCAAGTGTAGGGATGATCTGTAATCATTAGAGTCTAGATGTTTATCCTTAATAGTTGCCTACACCTTTATGAATATTTAATTCAGGAAAAGAAATTCATATAGATTGTTTCAAATTATTTTTATTACAAAGAAGAGAATCATGTTTTAGTAGTAGAGATAATTCTTTAGATTATTTATAGAGAATCTCAATTCCAATATGAATATTTTATAGAGTTTATTATCATAATTTATTCAGGGAAGACTACTGAAAGATATGCTACCTTTTACAAAGCATTCTGCCATTTCTCTGACATCTCTGCATGTTGACTCCTGTGCCAGGATTCTACTGACGGGAAATGTGGGTAAGTCATCATTATCCTCAGGTAGTCGGCCACGGCTGTTGTAACTTACATGGTGTAAAAATGGATGTAGGAAAATACATGGCATTTATTAATACAAAAGAATAAGAGAGATCCTCAAACACTAGAGAGTGTTATGAATAGCTCACTGAATAAATAGAACAATGAACGAATATCAGAAGAACCTATTTAATTCCTAGCTCTTTCCTTAAAGCAAGAATTCTATCTTTTCCAGCCTTAAATTGGGTACAGATCTGTTCATATTTTACCTTGCAAATTGGAAAGAATGTAAACTTTTCATTTTTAATCTTGAAAGGGTTATGTGGCATTAATTTTCATTGTTAAAGGGAATAGTGAAATAAACTAGCAAAGAAAGGGATCATTTGTTCCCAATAGGGGACTTTATTTTATATTTATTCTTATAACTAATATATTTGGTCTTCTTTCATGTAACACTATTCTTTCTCTTTTGATGCTTCCTACTTCATTTCTTCTATCTTTTGAATTAAACATAAATTTCTCTTTTCATCTCATACTTTTAAAGATTATGTGTATGAATGCACGTGCGTGTGTAAATGCAATTTTTAATTTTACTAGTGTTTACCTTTGGTTTGAAAAAAATCCAATTTGTTAGAATTTAGACAGAAACAGCATCTTTTCAGTTAAACAGAAAACAACCCACTTTACCTTTCTTTTTGTTTTCTACACCCACCCTTTCACTTATCATTTGCTAATGTAATCTTGAGATGTGTATCCAGGTACTGCTAGTACGTTAATAATTAAATTCTACATCTTCTCTTTTAAGAACATTATTTTTATTTCAAAAGTTTTTTTTTTTTACAAAATTTACAATAAATCATGTTTTACCAACAATTATTTGAGTCTTCTGGAGATTATAGAAAATAATTGTTTGTATTTACATTCAGTATTATCAGTGAATTTACAACATTTATTTAAGGTTATCTTTATTTTATCTAGTTTTATTGCCCACCACCAGTCCTTTTATACTCTGATATTCTTATTCTTGACTTCTTACTTTTACTTATCTGTCAGTCTCCACAGTTTCTATAAATATCGTTTCTGTTTATGGCAGAATAGTAGAGAAATCTAAGATCATGCAAATTTTGTTAAAATAGCTTGCATATTTTTGCTGTAACTTTACCTAGTATGGGGTAAGCCTTTCTAACAGAATGCGGAGAACTGAAATTTGAAACTGTACAGAGAATTCCCAGAATGCCCTTCTGTTGGGATTATCTCTCTTTGCCTCTGCCCAGAACATTTTACTGTTATATAATTGATCTACTTCTTAAGATTTGTAGTTTTTGCTGTGATATAGAAAAATAGAGCAGGGGCAATTTGAGATCCAATCTAGCCTCATCTATATTATAAATAAAAGAAGCTTCTTCTAGATTTCAGCCTTTGACTTCCTTTTTCTGCGCTTCAGTAGATGTTTTTAAAAAACATTCTATGAGGTTGGTATTTAGTCACTATTTAAATCAGGCATCCTCAGATATCATTTGTTATTGCTTTTTTGTTGTTAAACAGGCTTTATTTTTTAGATTAGTTTTAGAGTTGTGGAAAAATTGAGCAGAAATTACAGAGACTTTCCATATACACCATGCCCATACCACCCCACACACAACATCCTGCACCAGAGTGGTACATTAGTTACAATCAATGAACCTACATTGACATGTCATTGTAACCCAAAGTCAATAGTTTACTTCAGGGTTCACTCTTGGAATTGTACATTCTATCGTTCTTAATAAATGTATGCTGACATGTATCTACCATTACAGTATCATAGGATAGTTTAATACCTTAAAAATCCTCTGTGCTCAGCCTATTCATCCTCCCTCCCCACTAACCCCTAGCAATCATTGCTCTTTTACTATCTTCACCATTTCTAGAATGTCGTATGATTGGAATCATACAGTATATACCCTTTTTGTATTGGCTTCCTTCTCTTGGTAATATGCACTTAAGATTCCTCCATGTCTTTTCATGGCTTGTTAGCTCATTTCTTTTCAGAGCTAAATAATGTTCCATTGTCTGGATTTACCACAGTGTGTTTATCCATTCACTTATTAAAGGCCACCTTGTTTGCTTTCAAATTTTGGCAAGAATAAATAAAGCCTTTATAAACACACACAGGTTTTTGTGTGAATGTAAGTTTTCAACTCTTTTGGGTAAATACTAAAGACAGTAATTGCTAAATCATAGGATAAGAGTATGTGTAGTTTCGTGAGAAACTGCCAAACTGTCTTCCTAAGTGGCCGTATCATTATCCATTTCTACCAACAATGAATGACAGTTCTTAATGCTCCACATCCTTACTGGCATTTGATGTTCTCAGTGTTTTAGATTTTGGCCATTCTAATAGGTGTATACTGGTAGTATCTTACTGTGGTGTTAATTTGCATTTCTCTAATGACATAAGATGTGGAGCATCTTTTCATATGCTTATTATCATCTGTGTACCTTCTTTGGTAAAGTTTCTGCTCAGATCCTTTGCTCATTATTTAATAAACTCATTTTCTTATAGTTGAGTTTTAAAAGTTCTTTGTATATTTGGATAACAGTCCTTTAACAGATGTCTTTTGCAAGTATTTTCTCACATTCTATGGCTTGTCTGCTTATTCTCAGTGTCTTTTGTACATCAGAAGTTTTTAATTTTAAATATTCTAAATTTCTCTTGAGATTTCTTTTTGACCTATTATTTAGAAGTATGTTGATTAATCTCCAAGTATCTTGAGATTTTCAAGTTAAGTTTTTATTATTGATTTCTAATTTAACTCCATTGTTCCTTTTCCTATATTGAGAACATAAATTTTATAATTTCTTTTATTTTAAATTTGTTAAGCTATAATTTATGGCTCAGAATGTGGTCTATCTTGATGAATATTGTATAAGAGCTTGAAAAAATTGTATATTCTGCAGTTGTTGGATAAAGTAGTCTATAGATGCCAATTATATCAAAGTGATTGGTGGTACTATTGAGTTCAACTACATCTTTACTGATTTTCTTCTGGCTAGGTCTGTCCAGTTCTGATACAGGGGTGTTGAAGTCTCCAGCTATAAAAGTAGATTCATCTATTTCTCCTTGCAGATCTAATAGTTTTTACCTCAGGTATCTTGATGTGCTGAGACTAGGCATAGACATGTTAAGGACCAGTATGTCTTCTAGGAGAATTGTCCTCTTTAACATTGTGTAATGCCCCTCTTTATTCCTGATGATTTTCCTTGTCCTGAAATATTCTCTATTTGAAATTAAGATAGTTAGTCCTGCTTTCTTTTGATTAGTGTTAGCATGTAAATCTTTATCTCTTTAGTTTTAATCTATATATGTCTTTGTATTTAAAGTGGGTTTCTTGTAGACAACATCGAGTTGAATATTTTTTGAATCCATACTGACAGTCTCTGTCATTTAATTGGTCTATTTAGACTAATGACCTCTAAAGTGATTATCAATACAATTGAATTAATATCTACCATATTTCTTACTGTTTTCTGTTTGTTGACCTTTTTTTCTTTTCTGTTTTTGTCTTCCACTCTTTTTCTACATTTTGTGGTTTTAAGTGAGCATTTTATATGATTCCATTTCTCTGCATTCTTAGCATATCAATTATACTTTTTTAAAACTTCTTTTAGTGATTTCTCCAGAGTTTGCTATTTATATTAACATCTAATGTCCACTTCAAATAACACTATACCACTTCACAGGTAGTGCAAGTACCTTATAACAACTAAATATTCCTAATTCCACCCTCTCATCCTTTATGCTATGGTTGTCATTCATTTCAAATATTCATAAATAATAATAATTAAATCCATTGTTGCTGCTATTTTGAATAAACTATTATCTGTTCTTCTTTGTGTTATCTTCACTCATTTCTTCTCTTATGCTCTTCCTTTCTTTTTGTAAATCTGAGTTTCTGCCCCATATCATTTTCTTTCTTAAGAACTTTTTAAGAAATTACCTTGCAAGACAGGTCTACTGGCAACAAATTCTGTCAATTTTTGTTTGAGAAAGTCTTTATTTCTCTTTCACATTTTTAAAATTTTATTTTATTGTTAGTTTCAAGTATACAGTACATTGGTTAGACATTTGTAATAATTTCTAAGGATACAGAATAGTAGGATTTTTTCTCAACATTTTAATTATTTCACTCCATTCTCTTCTTGTTTGCATTGTTTCTGAGGAGAAGTCAAATGCAATTCTTATCTTTGCTCCTCTATAAGTAGGGTGATTCCCTCCATCCCCGGCTTCTTTATATTTGATTTTCTACAGTTTAAATATGGTATGCCTCGGTGTAGTCTTTGTTGCTTTTTTAAATCTAGTCATTGTGACTACGATTTGGATTGTAAGGTGATTATCTCCACAATATTTAGAGCTTTGTTTAGTTGTCATATATTCATTTCTGTTTCATCCACCCTGATGTGTAAAAGAACTTTGACTCTGAGTGTATAAGGCAACCTCATTATGACTTATTAAGCCAGAAACAAAAAATAATTGCTACATATAAAAATTGATATATAAAATTTTTTCTTTCATTTCTGATTTCTCAAATTCTATTTTATTTACCCTTATAAATGCCTGCATCAAAATCACTTGGTAGTTTGGGTAGTATTTACTTAGACAACAGAATATCTAATTAAAAGATTCTAATATTTAAATTTTATACAGAAGGACACATTATCCTTTCCAGTATTGGTTCCTTCCTGGATCCACCTCATGATGAAAAGGTAAGAACTTTAGTTTTGGTTTAACTAGTGAATCACCACATATTTATTCAGCATTTCTCTGTGCTAGACACCACAAAAGATAGAAATACAAGACTCCCAACTCTTAAGTCATATATACGACTATTGAAACTTAAGCTATAAGACAAATAACAATGATCTACTGGTGAAAAGAGTGGATGAATGATTGAGTGAGCCAGCCGGTGGTCACTTTACATCTACTTCACGTTTGACTTATTTGTGAGAATCTATGCAGAAACCCAGAGCTAAAAAGAATTCATACATTATCTAGTCCTCCACAGTCAGTTTCTATATTTTATACATCTTCATAGAAGAAAATTCCATAACCTTTCCTTGCAAGCTTAACCTCGTGCCCAATGCTCAACCATTATTATTTTCAAGAAACTCTTTCTCACATCTAGTCTCAATCTTCCATATAATTCAAACATGTTATTCTATTTTTAGTGTTAATGAACTATAAATGTCACCATCATCTCCTTATTTTATAACTATTTATCTATGTACTTCTTGTGTATATGTGGATGTATATATATACATATAGACAAATATATACATGTGGTATATATGTGTATAAAGGCTCAACACTAATTAAAGAATATAGCAAGAAAGCATTATGTTAGCACAGCTTATTTACCTGTAAGTTAATACTTCAAATCCAAAAGCTAAATGTTAGCTCAAATAATAATGTTTTATTTTTGAATTATAGGTGTTAACATATGGATATTTAAATTTAAATATTTTATAAATTTAAAAATTTAAAAATTTAAATATTTAAATATCCGTATATAACATATGAATATTCCAATCTTGCAGTATTTTATTTTCATAAATAAAATGAAATAATGTTTGAAACAATAACCATTCTAAAATATTGCAAGATCCTAAAGTACAGATATTCTATGAAGTAGGATAGTCAAAACTTGGCCCAGAAAGAAAAATCATACATATGGTTGCATACACATGCATACAGAAAAAAAAAAACAAAAACCGAGCAGTGTTTTTCTAATTACAGACTGTAATCCACTAGGGGGTTATAAAATCAATCTAATGAGTGTCAAGCAGTATTTTCATAAAAATGGAAAAGAATAGAGTGAAATTAAATATGGTGGAATAAAACAAATAATATCAGTGTGTGTTATACACAGTAAGGTTAAGTATTCTTTTTGTTTCTTTTTGTTTCAAAGAATCTATTATACTTTTTATAAAGTTCAGCTATTTAGCTTTAGTATTATTATATACATACACTTTACAGAGGGGAACTCAGAGTGGCTTGCCTAGGATCACAAAGACAGTTAATGATGAAGTCAGGGTCAGAACCAGGATTCTTGCCCTCTAATCAAGTGTATTTTTTATATATAACATGTACTGCTATCAAATGAAAAACAATAAGGTTCAGTTTATAAAGCACATTTCATTTATCAACAACTATAAATGTCCTATAATTAAGGCATGCTGCGAGCTGAACAAAAGCAATGATATGCTTAAATCATGTGTAAAGAGAAGATTATCTAATTGTTTCCTTCTACTTGTGATGATTCTCAATATTCTACTATTAATTTTAACAGATAAAAATATGATTTTTGCAAATGGACTTTCTATAAACTGGCAACCAAGATCTTTCAAAATTCAAAGGAATATTTGAAACAAAGTTAAATAATTATATTGAATTACAATAATAGAATTTATTTTAAAGCATTTTTACCAACTTAAAAGAAGAGACTCTATTTTAGTAACTTATTAAATTTTTCTTCAGTCAACCTTTTCTATATTTGGAGAATATGATTTTCCAATTTGTACATAGCTGCTTATTTATAAATATACAACAGAATCTGGTTATAAGATGTCTCATTATTGCATAGACTAATATATATGATGCATTAAGCCAGATTCAGTTATAGATTACAATTATGATGAAATCTAATATGTCATTCCATAAGTCAGAGGTTAATCTGGTTCTCTTGCAACATTACTCTTAAAAAAGAAACTCTGTAGAGTACAGATATTCTATGAAGTAGGATAGTCAAAACTTGGCCCAGAAAGAAAAATCATGCATATGATTGCATACATATGCATTCAGAAAACAAACAAACAAACAAACAAACAAACGGAGCAGTGTTTTTCTAATTACAGATTGTAATCCACTAGGGGGTTATAAAATCAATCTAATGAGTGTCAAGCAGTATTTTCATAAAAATGGAAAAGAATGGAGTGAAATTAAATACGGTGGAATAGAATAAATAATATCAGTGTGTGTTATACACAGTAAGGTTAAGTATTCTTTTGTGAAGGATACTGAAACTCATTTCAGATGCATGTACAGGTATTGTGTGTCTTTACGGGGTCATGAAGTAAAATGTAATTCTTACTATAGATATGGTCATATTAGGGAAATGCTTGTCTACCAAGGCAGAGATCGAGCCCTTGGAAGACCAGATTTTCTTGAACAGCTTAGAGACCATAAGAGGTAGGAGAATGCAGAAGATTTCATCCTGGGAATTGAATCAGAAGGCCAAAAAATTTAGGGGTAATTGTGACTAATCTTTGTTAAAGTCTAGATAAACAGGAGCCTTAAAGGAGAACTGTAAGCTATCAGAATTCTAGCCACACAAATGCTCCTAGGCAAATGACCCAGGAAGAAGTAAGGTCTTAGTCTGTGTTCATCAGTGGTAAAGGGAACATACTCTAAGGGGATGTGACTGCAGAGCAAGATCTCAGTTGACAACCCTTGTTTATAAAATTTAGAAATAACTTCTGAGGCCTCTTTAGGGGCTCTAAACTTAAGAATAAGCCACATCCTGAAGGAGCATACTAATCAAGCCTCATTATGTCTTTGAAAGAGAATGAGCTGGGCCCATTTCTTTCATTAATTCTTTGTGGTATGTAGTTATCATATACTCCCACCCCCCAAAAAAGAATAAAATAATGAGAGCTATATCTGAATAAAATTTGAAATTAGGAAAAGACTTCTTGCCAATCTCCCCTTTAGTGTCTACTCTGCTTCTTCCTGTTTCTAATTAAATTCACTCTCGGTTCTCCCACAACCGTTATCCTAAGGCTATTCTTTCACCTAGTCAGTTAGTAATCTCGATGAAATGAACTGCTTCTCATCAAATAAATGATAAATTGCTAAAGACATAAGATACTTCCTCGCCCAAGGATATTAACGAATATCTAAAAATGGAATTTTTGGTAGCTTAACAAGTAAGAGAAGAGCTAATTGAGGTAAGGACTTCATCATCTTCCACAGATGGTCACACCAGTCACTCATAAGATGGGTCCTTTAATGATTAATGGTTTTGCTCAAGGTTGAATTTTGATCAGCACACACTTATTCTAACATATACGCATTATTTTTGCCATTTAGAAATTCAAGCAGCTGCTTGCCTGGCGTGCTCATTCTTTAGAAATTATTCAAGTAATCTATGTAGAAGAAAAACAAGTGGTGCTTACTGCCTCCATCGATGGCTCAGTAAGGTACTGACTTTCGTATCGCGAATTTGGAGTTTGAGTATGAGAGGAAAGACTGTTAAGCTAAAGTTTAAGTATACGCACTAGATGCAATGTTGATTAGCTGACAAAAATAAATCAACAAGTAAAGGTGGCACAAAAAGGCTTTGAACAGTTGGCCACTGATTTGGAATTCTTTTCCATGCACAAGGAAACGAGAAGCCATTCTCATCTATGTTAGAAGGTATAATAAATACTTTCAACAAACGTGTTTTTTGTAGACTTATTTCAAAGAATTAAGCAAGATAGTTAGGTCAGAGCAAGAGGCCCACGCCCAGGGAAGACCGCAAAAAGAGACACAGGATCAGAAGTTATAAAAAGTTACAGAAAAGAAAAACTAATATTGAGAAAAGTTAAAGTGAGCTAATTATTTCAGTGACAATGTGATTGATTTTATAAAGCCTACTTGCTTTTTTTTTCTTCCATGGCTGCCTCAACTGATTTAGAGGGGTTAGCACAGTGTTGCAATTGGAGAAAACCGAGATGATTTACATGAGGAGTGTGGCCAATTACATTCTCTTAGAGAGCCTCCCTTCAGGATTAGCTTTTTTTTTTTTTCCTCATTGAGGTATAATTGACATATAACATTACATTAGTTTCAGGTGTATAACATAATCGTTCGATATTTGTATATATTGTGAAATGACCACCACAAAAGTCTAGTTAACATTTATCACCACACGTAGTTACAAAAAATTTTTTTCTTGTGAGGAGGACTTTGAAGATCTATTCTCTTAGCAACTTTTAAATATGCGATATAGTGTTATTAACTATAATCACCATGTTATACAAAGCCTACTCATTTTTAATGGCCTATATAATGCTAAGTATACATACACAAAATGCTAAAACCATATATATATGTATGTATATATATGTGTGTGTGTGTATATATATATATATATGAAAAGAAATGTTATGACATTTATTGAGACAAATTGCTGCATATTAAAATGTCTTAAAATCATGGTAATAAATTGTCCTCTTATGGAACTAAAGCTAGGTAAGATCAAGAGAAGCAGAGAGGCTCCAAAGTGTGTTAGAGAGTTTGAGAATAATAAAGATGAAAAAGAAAAAATATTTTATGTTGCATAAAAGGCCCTGGACTGAAATGCAACAGACCATAGCTAGCTGTGTGAGTGTCAGACTGGTGGTGACTTAGCCAGGGACAGGCCATGCAGTAACCAGGAGGTGTGACTCAAGATCTGGATCTTCACCTTGTAAGAAATAGCCACCAAAGGCTTTTAAGTGAGTGACTAACATAATTTGAGCAACATTAAAAAAAATAAATTAGGAGAGAGTGACCTCATCATGCCAGAGTGAGACAACTCCTTCATATCGCCCTGTAAATCTACAGCTAATTGGACATCTAAAACCTTACATGGATTCCTCTGCTTAACACATTAGGATGCCTGAGAGATCCATACATTGGTACATCAGAAGGTTAGGCATACTGAAATGTGTAGAAGAGGCAGGACAGGGGGAAGGACAGGGATGATGCCCACAGATGTAGTTTTCTGGCCACTGCAGCTGAGCTCCTAGACACAGCAAATATAGTAACAGCAGAGGAGTCAGCATGAGGGCCCCTCATCATGACCTACAGAGGGTAAGAGGGGCAGCAGCAGTGTCAGTGCCCCAGAATCTGGCTCCCTCCCCAGATTTCGGTGGAGGCCAGTGGCATCAATGGGCACCAGTGACCATAGGGAACCAGGTAGCACCAGGCAGTCTCACAAACCTGGATCCCCCCAACCTGCCACATCCCCACACCATAGTGGTGTTGCCTCAAAATCAAGTGACATGGACACAGCTGAGGCACCCACCTCAGTAAATGATGACTGTCATGATTCCCAACCACAACCCCCACCACAGCAATAACTCCCATGAGGACAGCAATGATTCCCCACCACGATAAACACCCACAGAAATGATTCCCCACCACGATAAACACCCACAGCAGTGATTCCCCACCACGATAAACACCCACAGCAGTGATTCCCCACCACAATAAACACCCATAGCAATGATTCTCCACCACAACTCCACAGTAGCACAGATAAGAGAAAACAAAAACTTGCAGTAGAGCAACATCAAATGGAAAACAAAGGAAAGACCTCTAAATATAAACCTGTTGAATTGTTAAAATCAAATGGTTCCTAATTAAGAAAAGCATTTGCTACTTCAAATGTGCCAGCAGAGGTACAATCCATCAAGCATCACAAACAACCAAGGTAACATGGTAACACAGAAAGAAAATGATAATTCTCCAGAAACCAAACTCAAAGTTATAGACATATGTTATCTAAATGATAGAGAGTTAAAAATAGCAGTCAAGAAGAAACTCCACAAGATACAAGAAAATGCATACAGGCAGTTCAATGAGCTCAGGAATCAAATTAATGAACAAAAAGCATTTTACCAAAGACATTGAAACTTAAAAAAAATATCCTGTAGCTGAAGAACTCAATAAATGAGATGAATAATGCATTAGAAAGCACTGGAAATAAAGCAGATCACATGGACGAGAGAATTACTGAGCTAGAAGGGTAGAAATCTAGAAATAATTCAGGTGGGAGAGGAGTGAGAACTAAGATTGTAGAGAAGTGAAAGAACTCTACAAAAACAATCTAACTCCATTAGAAAGAGCAACATGAGGATAATGTATACCCCAGAAGAAGAAGAGAGAGTGGGAACAGAGAGCCTATTTAAAAAATGATTAGAAACCCATATCTAGGGAATGAACTGGACATTCAAGTACTAAAAGATAATGGAACACCTAATTACCTCTAAGAAAGAAGACTTTTCAAAGACATATTATATTAAAATTGCCAAAAGTTAATGATAAAGAAAGAATTCTCAAGGCTGTCAAGGTGAGGGGGGATAATAAGCTACAAAGGAAACCTCATGAGGTTATCACGAGATTTCTCAGCAGAAACTTCTCAGGCCAGGAGAAAATAAAACGATACATTTGAAAGAAAAAACCCACTAGTCAATAATAACATATCCAGCAAAGGTATCCTTCAGATAAGAAAGAGAAATAAAGACTTTCCCAAACAAAACAAAGCTAAGGGAATGTAATCACAAGACCTGCATTATTCCAGACAAAATAGACTTTTAAGCAAAGGCTATAACAAGAAACAAAGAAGGACCCAGGAATTCCACTTATTGGTACTTATCCAAAGAAACTCAAAACACTAATTTAAAAAGAGATATGCATTCTTCATATGTTTATTATAGCATTATTTACAATAGCCAAGATATGGAAGCAATCTAAGAGTTTATCAATAGGTGGATATATAAAAAGATAGGTACATATATACAATGAAATATTACTCAGACATAAAAAAGAATAAAATCTTGTCATCTCCAACATGGATGGACCTAGAGGATATTATGCTAAGTGATAGAAGTCAGAGAAAAACAAATACCATATGACTTCACTTATATGTAGAATCAAAAAAATGAAAGAAACAAACAAACAAAACAGAAACAAACTCATAGATACTGAGAATATTTTGATGGTTGTCAGATGGGAAGGGGGTTGAAGGGTAGAGTGAAAAAGGGGAAGGGATTATGAAGTACAAATTGGTAGTTAAGAAGTAGTCATGGGGATGTAAAGTACAGCACAGGGAATATAGTCAACAAGATTGTAATAACTGCATGGTGTAGATCAGTACTGGATTTATTGGGATGATCACTTCATAAGTTATATGAATATCTAACCACTATGTTGTGCACTTGAAACTAATATAATATTGTATATCAAGTGTAATTGAAAAATAAAAGGTATTTTAAAAAAAGAATGACTTCTGGCATATACCATTAGGTGAATATTGGTGCCATTCATTAAGAGAGGAGTCACTAAAAGAGAAAAATGTTTAGAACATGGATGAATGAAGAAGAACTTTCAGAAATGTTCAGTTCAAAGTGAATCTGTGGGGTTAAGGTCCTATTTGGAGCAAAGAGAGCTGCTTCTTTTGTCAAAAAGGGGATCTGCTATTTTATCAGTAGGAAAAATTAAGAATATGACATTTTATTATTATAGGTGCTCTTCACAACTCTGTCACTTGGGTCTCTGCTCCAACTTATTTTCAGCTACCTGTCCTCAGAAGTGTTAACTAGGGATTGTAGTACACACACACACACACACACACACACACACACACACACACACACCACATTTGCGTGCACACCTCTGTTATAAGCAGCCCCTGCTCAAACCAGTAACCCTTGACATGAGGAAATTGCTTTTATGATTTCTTCAAGTGAAGATCTTCCTAGAAACTCAGTTCAAACAGCCTAGCTCTATTCATAGCTATCTCAGAATACACTTCTCTTTATAACTAAGCCACATTCTTTTGCTAATACTAGCTGCCACTTTCTAAAGGAAGAAGTGATTTTAACACTAAATTTGTCAAAAATTATGATTTTATAGTATGAAAAAAATAATGGCTTAGCTCTGAGACAGAGGATAGAAGGGGCTAAGAATTTATATCTGAGGCCCAGGAAGTTCATATCAGGCTAAGAGGTAGGATCGGTGATCTGGGAGAATTCTACGTGGAACAGGAAATGCCACCAAAAAAGGAGACTAAAGTTACTTCAGTCCTTGCCTACAATAGAATGAACTTAAAGTTGTCCTGAAGTTAGTCCTTCACCCCTCTAACTTCTGTGTGGAAAAGATTGGTCCATCTCGCTTCAGGTCTGGCAAGGCCATGACGTTTATGGCCTTGGGGACCTTTGGGGAATGCAAATATATAAGGGATGTATGATGCTCATGTTACATTCTCAGAACACTGTCAGATGTGAGGAGTCCCGATGGGATACCTCTGCTCTGCCTTCTCTTCAGCGCCTACTGCTTGGATCTGAGATACCATTTGAACTTTGTGCAGTCTGCTTTGAATTCATTTAGCTTATCCTCCCTCTGGGTCATTGCAGCAGGCATATGATGATTATTTCCACCATTTGCTACTCTGAGGTTGAAATCAAGACATAAAAGGAGGATCTTCCAAATACTATTTTATCTTTCCATATGACATAAGGCAAACACTCCTGCTAATAACAATTCTGTATTACTTTAAACCACTTGGGCTATTTAGAGGGTCCCCCTGGAGTGAATTGATGGTAAAATAATGCATATAGATGAAGAGCCACTTCTTTTACCATCCTATTTCAGAACTCAGTTTTAAAAATTAGTATATTATTTCCACAATAGTAGGAATTGTAGATGGAGATTGAGGATTTTGATAACAGTAAAAGCATCAGTAAGTATCTCCTACCATAAGTTCTACTGTTGTTGATACAATAAGTAGACAGCTGAGATATAGCCCATTCTAAGACCTAATTCAGCTAATATACTGTCAGTCAACATGTATTCTGATTAACTTAATTAAATTAACTAAATGAGCTATGTTATTTGGGGGAAAAAAATCTGTTCTTTATTTTCTGGCTTAATGAAAGGATATCATAAGTACAAATTCAAATTGACATTTCCCAAAATTGTTGTACATTAGAATTGTAACGGATAAAATGTTTACGTTATGATTAACTCCATAGGAAGAGTCCCAGACTCAAGTTTATTATCCCTGATGGACCAGTGAAAAGCTAATCATTAACAAAAGAACTTCCACTGAATTCCTGTTACTTTATTCTCCCTACCTTTGCCTTTCCTCAGGCTCTGGCATGCCCAGAATGGCCATTACTGTGGATATTTTGGACAGCAAAGATTCTTTGAAATATCACAGACAAGTGATTTCATTTTGCCTTGTGATGTTAATGAATATCCCATAGAAATAAAAGAAGAAAGCAAGTTCACAGAGAAGAAACAAAAATATGAATATCCTCTGGTATTTGACCGGCAAAGGTAAGATCATTGGGTGTTTGCTTTAGATGGCAGACAAGAATTAAACTATTATGATACCGTAACACTGTGCAGGACATGTAGAATTCAAAAGTGGAAAGCCTGAAACTCTTCAACAATATTTCAATCCAATAGAAGAGTACATAAAAATCTATAATTCAGGGTAATAGTACAGCTAAGAACACCAATTCTTAAGATAGTCAAAGAAGGACAAACAGGATTTATTCAAACAAAGAAGACTAAAGAGGAAATTGCCTAATCAAAGGCACAAAATAATGAAAGGCTATTACAGTCTTTCAAAGCTTGGAGTCCAGGGAGCAAGTAGGGAAGATGTGGTAGATAAAGCAAGAATGTTTTCACATTATAAGTAAAGAATTATATCTTGTCTGTAAAAAAATGGGCCTTCTTCTGTAGAAGTACTCCATCTTAGGACATACTGCTTATTTTTTTTAATGTTTTTAATGCTTAGTTCTGACTTTTTAACTATATACTTAAGTAAGTTTTAACTACAGTAGAAGCTATCCTGAGTCACACAAATATCAAGCATTGGTTTTTTTACCCAAAGTTTCCTCATTCCTACTGTACAGGTTTTTCCAATGGTTATTAATGAATTTAACTACATGGAATGTTCAAGTTTAATAGAAATCTCTTTGGCTTCCCTGGAGGGATATCTGGGAAGCCAAACAGAGTAAGACTTAAGTGCAGAGGTAGCATCATTAGGGCTGATGCTTTGGGAACCAGAGAACTTGGGGACTCAGAGAATAAAGAATGTAATGGGTACTTGTTTGGTAGGAAGAGAATTCAAGATATGTGTATGTACTAACAGTTTTTCCTGCATCTTCATACACAGATGGAGGAAAATGAGCTCAATGTCTTTGCTTTTCAAACGTGTATCTCCCAAGGCCTTTGAAGTGGAACATGATTTTAAATTTTTCGAGTCTCTTTCTTCCCCAAAGGTAGCTTTAAAAAACAAATAAAAACAGTTTGCTTTTGTTTTTTTGAATTTAGATATGTACATTTTATTAGTTTTCTATTGCTGCCATTATAAATTACTACAAACTTAACGGCTTAAACAATACAAATTAATTATTTTACTGTTCTTTAAGTCAACAGTCTCACTGGGCTAAAATTAAGGTATTGCCAGAGCTGTGTTTCTTTTCTGGAGGCTCTACAGGAGAATCTCATATTCTTTAGTTTGTGGCCCTCTTCCTTCGTCTTCAAAGCCAGAAATGTTGCATCTCCCCAACCAGTTGTTTGTGGTCACATGACTTTGACACAACAGGAAGGAGTCTCTGCTTTTAAGGATTCTCATGATTAGATTGGACACACCTGGATACTCCATCTCAAAGTTCTTAACCTTAATTACATCTGCAAAGTCTCTTTTGCCAAGTGAAGCAATATATTCACAAGTTAAGGGTGGAGGGATAGGGTGTGGATATCTTTGGTTGTCATTATTTTACTCATCACAAACTGACATACTTTTCTTCAGTGCAGAATTAGGAGAGAGAAGCATATTGTTATTCATTCTATTTCTAACATTTCTAAAGAATGAATATAGCATGAGTCTCTAGGCTAAGTTCTGGCATCAATCAGCTAAAATTGATTTACTCAACATCTTTCACAAAATAAACCAAATTTACCTTTCTAAATTTACCTCCCATTACTAACTTACAGTTGCTCATCCTCTACAAATAGCTGTGGTTTCCCTGAGCATTCCCCTCAGTCTTCTGGCCCTAGAGTTCACCTGGGCGGGCCATCCTTGCCATATCCATGACCTATATCTGCCAAAGTCCATGTTACTTTTCTAACTGCCTTTATAACTGACAGAAGATTAGTATCTAGAATAGAAAAAGAACTAAAAATCAATAAATATAAAAGACAATCCAATTTTAAGACAGGTCAAATACTTGATAGACACTTCACAAAAGAAAAAAAAAGTCTAATAAACACATGAAAAGATGCTCAACCTCATTAGCAAACATGGAAATTCACATCAGTAATATAATGAGATACAATTTTATACTCACCAGATTGGCAAATATCAAATAGTCTGACAATATCAAGGCTCAGTATGCATTTGGCACAATCAGAACACTGATCTCCTGGTGAAAGTTGTGTAAGTTGGTAGAACCACTTTGGAAAACAATGTGGCATTATCCAGTAAAGTTGAAAATTTACTAAATATCAACCCTGGGGAACATCTTGAACATGTGCTTAGGAGGCAGGTACAAGAATGCTCGGAACAATATTGTTTGTAATAGCAAAATCCTGAAAGCAGCCTAAATGTTCATCAACAGTAAAATTGGTAAATCAATGATAGCATATTTATAAATTGTAACACTATGGAACAGTGAAAATAAATGAGTTAAAATAACACTCACGTACATGAATGAATGTTCTAAGCATATTGTCCTATTGAATGAGGAAAGTTTTACATAAGAAAATATACATAATGATTTCATTTATATAAAAGACAAGAAGAGGTAAAACTAAATTAAATGTTATTTTGCTTTTCTAGTGCATATAAAGCAAAACTATATAAATAAAAGCAAGAGAAATAAAAGCACAAAAGTCAGGATAGTCATTACATCTGAGGGCTGGTGAGGACTGAGGCCAGAGGATGGTACACTAAGAATCTCGAAGTGGAGGATATTACTCCAATGTAAAACAGCACAGCAAGTCCATGAAAATGTATCATGTCATCATTCTTTTACAGTGTCACCTTCATATTTAATAAATATTTAACACTTTCTAAATGAAGCAATTTTCAAGAAGAAGCGTGACAAGCAGAACAGGCATGAGATATGGAATATAACAGAATTAGGTTTAATCTTAGATAAATTATTTATTTATTTTTTAGGCGAGGCAACCCTTGGTTGACCTCATAGATTGCAAGGACCTTGTCATCTTACAATTCCTTATTTTTTATTTTTTACGCCTACAGCACCTGGTCTTCCTAGATGGTCTCCCATCCAAGTACTAACCAGGCCTGACCCTGCTTAGCTTCCAAGATCAGACGGGATAGAGCTTGTTCAGGGTGGCATAGCTGTAGACTTAGATAAATTATTTTATCTCTTTCCTCATGTGAAAAGCCCCTGAAGAGTTGTTGTGAAAAGTGAGAAAACATACACCAGGTGCATTGTAGACACTCAGTAAATGTTAATTCCACTTTCCCCGAAGACCCCAATCTCTTCCTGCTATGTGTCTCAAATATGTTCATGTATCATGATCTACACTGAATCAAAACTATTTATATACTGACCTTCACATCCCACCACTAAATCATAAGCTCTTCATGGGCAATGATACATGCATAGCTATGTAACAGATACTCAATTTTGTTGAATAGGATTGAAATAGCACAATCCGAAAATGAAGATTAGTATTCACTTTTAATATTCTCTTCTAATTTTAAGATAAATAATTTTTAAAAAATAAGTTGTTAACTGAAACAAATAAATTTGGAGAAATCTCTAGAAAGGTTTTAAAGCTCTTGAGACAATTAAATACCCCAAATATTACAAGGCATGGCCTCTCCGTATCACACCTTAAATACCTTTCACTTAGGAATCTCTGATTTTACCAGCAATTTTGTTTTGCCCATTCCTTTTTATTCTCAATTATGTAATATTTAACTATTCACTTTTTTATGCTAATTGATTTTTGACATGTTATCAATAACAATACAATGGTAATAATTATTATATTTGAGTAGCAGCCTTACCATATACATTATCTCATTTGATCCTTATAATAGTCAACAGGGCAAAAATTTGCCTAAGGTTATGCAGCTAATAAGTGACAGAGCCAGAATTTGAACCTAAGAATTTTATTACTTATGGAATGTGTTCTTTTCATTAAACATTCACTCTTCTGTTTTACAGCTTCGAAGACATGCCTTGGAAGGTTTCATGACTGAAAACAAAGAAGCGGGGATTATTTTTGGTTCTCTGCCGATATATAAGGTGTGTTGAACATTTCTAGACTAGAATGGTTAAAGAACAATAAGGAATCTGACATCTCCTTCCTGACCCTGGACTCTCAAGCAAGGTTGGAGGAAATCACATAACTAAGCTGACTGATGCTTCCATAAACATGCAGAGAAGTCTTCAGTTCTATGTATTAATGGCCTTGATCACTTGTCTCTGGCATTCCACATTGAACAGTACTATAGGAAACTATTTCAAAATTTATCAGCTACATGATAAAATTCAAATGCTTTTAGCCTGGCCTACAAAACATTCATGATCTGGCCTCTGTATAACCTCATTTATACCACATTATACACTATACTCCAGCAATGCCAAATCGCTTGCTATTCCTTAAGCATCACACTATTCCTCCCTCTTCTGTGGCTTTGCCTGTGTTGCCCCTCTGCTTAGAATTCATCTACCCCTTGTTTTCCTCTAAATCCTTACTCATCTTTCAAATCTCCATTTCAGATAATCTCTGTTAATTTAAAGAACTCCATAACTAGCCAAGAATAACAAACTGTAGATCAAATATTTCAAGTTCATCTTAACCTATTTCTTAAAATGTTACTTTTCCTTCCTAAGAACATGTTCATTGTAATAAGTATCAAACACTTAGGCTACAGATGATGCTGTGGGTGAAGTATTAAGAATCAATAGTAGGAAGGGGAGTGTGTTTTAAAGCAATTGGAACATCTCACTCCCTATCATCCACCCCTGAATTCACATTATAGAAGTAATCACTTTAGTTTGTCTTACTAACTCTTTATTAATGGCTTCTAGGTACCAAGCCCCACTAGTCTAAGATTCCTTCCACTCATTGGTTCAGATGTACAAAGGGAGTCTTCAGATGGCATTCCAGGAAAGAAGAAGGGAGGTCATGTTCAACATGAAAAAGTAAGTTGGTACTTAGAATTCATGATATATGCCATTTCTGTTTGGATTGTTAGTTATTGTGTTCCCAGAAATATTCTGGGCTTAAAATTATCTTGGTTCATACTCTTTTTATAAATATTCCAGGATGCATGTGTTTTAGCTTAGTGAGCTGGAAATCATGAATTTGTTAGACAGAGAAGAAAATCAAACAGGGCCTCTGAGCCTGACAAATAAACTTTACTAGAGTTAAGACTTAGGTTTATCCACTAGTTTTAAACCTCAGGCAATATAATATAACATATCTGAGAGCTGTATAACCATCCTTGCTTTTTAATCTTATTGTATTTACAGAATGAGGCCATGACATCAAGTAGTTTCTGGTTTACCAGACAAGTCAAGGAGAATTTTTCCCATGTATTAATAGGAATAACTAACATACAATTCCTTATAGTTTACATAGTGTTTTTATAAATGATTCCTTTAATTTTCACAATAATTACAAAGAAAATGTTATGCCTATCTTAGAACTGGGAAAAATGGAGCCTAAAGGGAGTTCAAGTGACTTGCCAAAGATGACATAAAAATTAAGTGATAAACTGAGATGTGCTCTGACTCCAAATTTCATGCTTATTCTATTAAACCATATAACCTAAAAAACTCAAACCCTATCACTCTTCTACTAGTTCTAGGACATTTATATGGGCCTAACTTAACCTCTGGCCATTCATCTAGTCATTAAAATAGATCAAACATAAAGACGAAGATCTAACATATGGTCATTTTTATAAGCAATGCAATGAAGTCAGACTAAAAACAGAAAGGAGATGGTTCTGTCTGCACCTAATTGAATAACAGATAACAAATAAAACAACAATAAAAAGCTGCTTTATTTAATATAGAAAACTTGACCATAATTTTGTTAGCTTGTGTACTTAATGAAAACATGAATGATTCTTGTTCATCAATTCTGCCAATTATTTGAGTAAGAATTATTGGCAATGGAAGAGTTTTTATAAAAATAATATCATTTGCTTTTAATTTTTTGAGCAATAGATAAAACAGTGGTATAAATAATCCAAAACTAACAGGTAATTAAGAGTATTTGTTTTGAGTTTTATAATTCATATATTTTATGCCCCATATTTGCATTATTTGTTTTGCTTTATTTGATGTTAAATATAACTTGCATTTTCTAAGTACTGTTTAAAAGAAACAGACCCAAAATGGAATCACTTACTCTAAGGCCCGCCAAAATTTTATACTTAACCTAACTGCTATTTCAATCTCTCCCAGAAGTAGACTTTTAAATCAATTAGTCTGAGATTTCCTGATCAGCACTAGTGAGGTCATTTTCCTGATAAGAGCCCTGGCTTTCCCCTAAGGGGAGGCAACTTTGAAAAAATTCACTCTTTTAACCTCTTTGCCCCACCCTCCTTCTGCCTATAGAAACCTTCCATTTTATACAGCTACTCAGAGCACCTTTCTATTTACTAGATGGGATGCTGCTCGATTTGGAAATCATTTAATAAAGCCAGCTAGGTCTTCAAATTTACTTGAATTTTGTTGTTTAACAGTATAAACTAAGAGACAGAAAGAAGGTGGCCAAATATGTCTTAAATGCCAGGGAGAAGACAAAAATGAAATTATAAATTAGTCATGGTTAATCTACATAATAATCTCCACTCAGAAATTGATTCTATTATGATTAATTTTATCAGAGATCATAAAATGGAATAATTATTTGTTCTAACACCAAGGAATTTTTAATACATCTGTTGTTTTAGTAGATGTTTTCTTTTTTCTTAATGGCTCCCGTAGGTCATTAACCACACAAGAAGTCAAAGGGAATCGATGTCTCTATTTACTTACAGAAAAGGTGCTACAAAGCTATGATTAAAAATTCTCTTTCTGGTTTAATGAAGAAAAAAGTGTGGCCAGGGGGTTAAAACTAGTTTTCAAAATAAAATTAGGTCCTTTTCAGAAACTGGTAGACTTAGCAAGATGACAATAAAATCTGGAAACTGGTAGAGATTTAAGCAAGATTGTCTGCAATTTTAAGAACCCAAACAGCTAAGTTGGAAAATAGTGGATGAAATTAAATCAATATGTATACATCAAATGCCTGTTTTCATAAAAAGCACTCCGAAGAAGCTGGGTATAAAATTACCTCAGAAAGTCTAGTATTCAAATTTCAGTTTTGTGAAATAAACATTTATAGAATTCCTTGAATATTACTATGTCTTGCACTCTGCTGGGCACCAAGAAGCTACTTCTCGGTCAAGAAGCTCATAGTAGTGAGGGGAGAAACTCCTCTGAGCAGAGTCCAAGAACAGGTGGTCTTAATCTCTTTGACTTATTCTTTTTAAATAATAAGAACGCTGATTTCGAGTATTGATGTCTTTAAATGGTTTTCGTGCAAATGATTTGTAAATCTCTTTAGAATGAAACAAGTTACAAAATAGTATAGGAAAACATAAATCAGGGCATAAGTTTATAGTTCGTTTTCAGTTTAAATGTGGGAAGAGAGGGTGAGAATGTAAACTTTGTGACGTCTAATCCATTTTCAAAATTGTAGAAACAATCAATAATAGAAAGATGATTAAGTTGTCAATATAAGAACAGCCAAACCTGAACAGAATTTTTATTTGAGCCAAACTGATGACATTGCCAAAAAGCAAGGTCTCAAATGCTTCAGAGAATGACAGTTTTGACATATATATTTATATACACATACACATTTTAAAATAAAAAGAGATTGTAAGGATGAATACAGAAGGTAGGAGAAAGCAAGGTACAGGGTAGTTAACAAGCTTTTGCTCCCTGGAGGGTGGTTTTACCTTCTAGGCATCTGCGGATAGGATGACTTTTGGCATTTCAAAGGTGTGTTTATCCACCTGCAGGAGAACAATGGTCAGGGCTTGCTTTAAAAATTTTTGCTAAAGAAATTATAGCCCTTGGGCATGACTACCCACTATGACCTGCCCAGGTAGGAATTTATGATCAGATCACCCTGGGAGGTTACTTTCTGTCGCTGAACTTCTACGTACCCCCTTTATCATCCAAAAGTAAAAGAGGGTATGTATGACAGCATACTCTATGGTTTTTCCAAAGAATATTTAAATAACAGAAATTCTCACAATTTTATCTTACATGAAAAGAGTACTTAGAATTCATCTACCCCTTGTTTTCAGCTTTTGAAAAGCTGACATAAGTGGAGCCATTTTAAAATAGAGCGAGGGCATCCATTCCAGAGGAACTTTCTTGAACGTCTTAGTCCTTGGACCTTTGGAATGTTTGAACCGAGCAAAAATACTTTTGAACTGGGCCAAACCAACACTGTATTTTAAACGACTTTTTAAAGCTGACAGAAATCCTGACTACAGGACTAAAAATTGAAGAGTTCTTTAGAATTAGCACTACCGGGCATAGCTAAAGAATAATGCAGTTTATTAACACAGTAGAAATTCTTTCCTTCATGTCATTGTTCCCCTTCCCTTTCTCGTAACTTCCCTTGGCCTTCATCTCCTAATCGGAACACTGTTTGGGTTTCTGCCTGAATCAGTGCTTCCAGAATAGCTATTCTTTTTGACCTCAAATAAATGCTTGTTGCCTCTCACTCTGGTCTTTTACTTTTAGGTTAACAAAATTATAACTGAGGGATATTGCTAATGATAGTGGCTAACATTTGTTTTTCAGTAAGTGTACAATCCTGAACTTTGACATGCAGTCTTTCACTTAATCTTCGAGGTAGTCATGATTATCATCCCCATTTTACAATTGAGAAAACTGACACACAGAGGATAAGTAATTTATCTAAGATCCTAAAATTAGATAGAAGAGCTAATGTTTAAACCTAGCAGTTTGATTTCAGAGCCTGCACATTTAGATACAATGCAATGTAATTCAGAGATAGGTAAGCTGCTGGGCCTCTCCTGGTCAGAATGACCATATGGGAGTTTATAAGTAATGAACAAATAATGGGAGGACCCCTCCCTTCCCTTCAGTCTCCATCTCCTCACCCTGGTTAATTTTTCTTCATGGTTCCTGTCACTACCGAAGATTACATTATATAAGAATTCATTTATTTTTTTACTGATTCTATCTCACTAGAAAACAAGATCCGTGAAGGTGGGAAATTTGACTAATTCTCTGTTGGAACTCCAGTGTGTAGAGCAGACTGACACATAAGCGATGCTCAAAGAACATTAGTTGAATGAAAGAATGAATGAGTTAGAAGGAAGAGAAGTAAGAGAAGGGAAAAAAATGAATACAAAATTAAGGAAAGCTCAGTGCAGCTTAAGAAATTGCCTTGGCTCTTCTTCGGCAGATTGAGCTAGGGAACTAAGTCTCCCACCTTGTCTTAGAGAGGAAGAGGAGCAGTCATGTGACCTATGAGTGTCCAAGTCTAAGGGATTTTTAGGTGGTTGAACTTTGACCTTCGGGTTCATTCTGTATTCTTCTTTACTTTATAACTCTCTACATCTCCTCTTCCCTTTTTTTTTTCTCTCTTCTTCCTTATAATAGACCATAAGATCAAATTGATGCATGCTGTAAATATTGGCTGAATATTATTGACAAACCAGACACTGCTTGATCTGAATTTAAACCAAATGAGTTTAACATTTTATATGTCTTCCAAAAATATCCAATTCAAAATAACTTATTTCTCATTTGTGCAATTTTCACTTATTTCATCATCAATGGACTCTGATGATATTAATATACAATATCTCTATACCTTACAACAACCTAGCAAGCTTTTGTTTTGTTTTGTTTTGTTTTGTTTTGTTTTGTTTTGAGCAATCCTTTACAAATTGGGCAGTCGGGTCCCAGAATGAATAAGCACCCAGTCAAGTAATTCCAAAGCTCCTGCTCTTCTACTCACACCCTTCTGGAACCCCATCTCCTGTTTTTAACATATTTTAACCCTAGAGGCACACAAGATAGTTAAGTAAATAACTATATTTCTAGGAGGATTAAAATCTCTGCAAAAATTAGTGGTGCACCTTAACTCTAGAAAATCGTGTTTGTCATGAAATGCCTGTTATTAACTGACATGTCCTTTATTTCACAGACACAACGGAGGAGAAGCCTGAGAAAACATTTAGTCCCACAGATAAATCTGGCTTCTTCCTTCTTCCCAGCCATTGCCAAGTAAGAGAAAATTCAGAAGTGGCTGCTGTGGCCTGAGCTGCACATGAAATGGCAAGGTCTAAATGATACTCCAGTCTTTATTTCAGGATGAAAGTGAGGGTCCACCAGACACTGTCATCCATCTCTGTATCCTCAGGCCATACTATCAATGGTGAAGATTGTTCAGAGAGCTCAGGTGGCCTCAGCTCTGAAACCAAGCAAGCAGCAAGCAGCCAGGTGGCCAACTTCTTTCATACATTGAAATCCACTTTAGGAATAGGCAATGTCTTGTTTACTGTCAGCAAAATGACAAAAGAAGCAAAATTAATAACATAAATAGATCTAAAATAATATGGTCGTAAATAGCTTTCCACCTCCCTCCATTGCTCACCTTAATTCGTAATCAGAATTATTATCCAAATGCATGCAGTAAAAGACAAATTCCTTGTGTGTCATGCTATGTAGTATAAAGATAATTATTATTAAAAAGAAAAATGTTCCTGTTAAGCTTCTAGCTATGTCTTCTTTATTTAGGGAAATTTCATATGGAAGAAAATGTTCAGAGTTTCTTAGGTTGTCAGAAGTTATTTACATTTAGTCCAGAAATGACTCCAGATAAATAGAATTTGAATGATTATCTGAACTTTCTTGGGTTTATTATCTATTCTTTTATTAACTGATTTTGATATTTTGACCAAATGATTAATTTCACTCATGGGAACTCATGTAAAAAATGAAAACATCTAAATTTGCACAATAATAAATGAGATTTTTATTAAGTAAAAGGCATGAGGAAAGTATCAGAATTGAAGCCTGCTGATTGGCTGATATAGGCCTCTTTGAAAAATGATTCAGAGCTCTGAGTGATAAAAGCATCACACATCAAGGGTTAGTCTGCTTTCCCCCCAAAGCACCAGGCCACTTGGTGAGAAAATACTTTGGCCCCTTAGAATTTAATTCTTCCTTTCCATTCTGGGAAGGGTTCTATAATTCTTAAAATCGCAGCAACTTTAGAAAACTAAGGAATTTTTTTATTCATATAAACTTTATTTACATATTTCTTTTTATGTTTATTTTTAGGTATGTACTAATTTTTGTTGCTCACAGGAATGTGATCATTTCTCCTAATTTTCTTTTTATTTTAACTTTTGTCTTCATGTATTTTAATTACATAAGAAACTAAAGTTCCAAGAGAAAATATTAAATATTAAGGTTTTTTGATTTATTAAAATAATTTGGATAATTTACTCCAATGAAAAAAGAGACTTTAGAAAAAATGGAGCATAGTTAGGGAAAATTAGCAAGTAAGCTAGAGATTCTTTTTTATTATTCGAAGTATAATTGACACATAACATTATATTAGTTTCAAGTGTAAAACATAATGATTTTATATTAATATATATTGTGAAATAATCACCACAATAAGTCTAGTTAACATGTATCACCATATATAGTTACAAATTTTTTTCTTGTGATGTGAACTTTTATGATCTATTCTCTTAGCAACTTTCAAATATGCAATACGGTGTTAACTATAGCCACCAGGCTATACATTACACTCCACGACTTATTTATTTTATTACTAAAGTTTATAAAACCTCAACCATTTTGCCCCAAAAGATTTTTTTTTTTAATTTTAAGAGTAAAAAGGAAAATTTCCAAGGAGTTTATGAAAATGATTCCATATCCTACCTTTTAATCTCAGTTGTAAAAGAAGATAATTTCACCCCAGGCATAGATTTCCTAAAACAAGACAACACTGAATACCCTGCCATGCACTCAATCCCTTTACGGAGGCATTTGAAGCCATAAATTAGTATCCCTCTACCTTTGAGTGATCAATGACCTCAAACCCCTCTTAACAGAAATATATAATTTCTTGTTCCTCTTAGGATTTTTTAAAAAAATATTTCAGTATTTTTGCACATTATGTAATAAATGATTTTATTTTAGTCAGTCTACTGTTAAGAATGGCATTATAACTAATTATGTAATTATAATTTTAATGATACACACAACATGTAGAAAATTTTGTCTTTTCCTTTCATTTATCAAATGAAGGGGCTGATTAAATAAATTATTTAAGAAAAGGCTTGACTTGACAAGTTAAGACTATTTTATTACATTGTTTTTTGGTGTGGTGTTAAACTGTTTTCTAAAACACAGAGAAAATGTCATGGGCAATTGAGTGTCTGCCTTGTGGGAGTCAGGGGTTGGGTCCTTGGACCCCCACAAAAGATTTGCATGGAACTCCAATGCTCAGAGAAGAATGACAGAATGGACAAAAAGTAGCAAAGCAGAAGTGATTTTATTAAGTAATGCAGGCAAAGTAAACTTTGTGGAAAGTCCAAGCGGGAAGCTCAGTAAAAATCAAGTGCGCTGAGTTTTCATGGGCCATAGTTTCTTTGTTCTCCTTTGTCCCTTCGACCTCCAATGGCCGTGAATTCCCAGCTTCTCCCTCTGAACCTCCCACTCCTGGCGTGGGCATGCACAGTGTGTGCCCCTAGACCAATTTCCCGTAGATGTGCTATACTTCACAATAAAGATTTAAGATAATTAAATTACACATTATGGCCCAAAGAGACCAAAACTGCCATCAGGACCTGATGTTTAGAATTATTGCATTTTACACCTTGAAAAATAGTTTCTCATATAGCTTACATGTTTTATTTCTAAATAATGAGCTATGAGAGAAAGGTTCAGGCTGCTAATTACAGGTCGTTTTCTGAAAATAACACAATGTAGGTGTGTATAGGCTTATTTCTAATAAAAAAAAAGAAGCCAAATGAGTTATAATCATCACTAAAATTTTTTCTTTAATTCTATTTTTAAATATTAGCAACATATTGATATACTATTTAAGAATTTTTATCAAATGGATGTAATATATGAATTTAGTTATGAACTTGAAGACATACTGAATTGAATTTTATCCTCATTGCCTCGTTGCATTTCAACATCAGTATTGGTTAGAATAACTGCCTTCAAATAATATCCATTAATGATTATAATTTTAACAAAATATGAAAATGAATAAGATAAAAGCTGAGTGGGATCATTATCAAACTAATACAACCTCCATTAATCGCCACACATGTCTACACTGTAGATACTCAGCTCTCAAATGGTCCTATTCTAAGGAAGAGAGATATATAAAATATTAAATTGTTAATTTTTTAAAATAGGAAATTGAAACATAAAGTATTACTACTTTAGTGACAGTAACTCCCTGAGACATTTTTGATAATTCATGGGCATTCATTAACAACAAATTGAAAAAATATTCAGCCTTATCGCCTTGTACAGGTTAAATTTTAGTTAAAACCAGGCTACTCATTACTCCCCAACGGGCGCTAAACTCTCCCTTATTTTTCTTTTCTCTTATTCCTGGCCGCCAAATATTTTCATTATCAAAACATTATCATCTGTCAAGGTTTGGGGAATTTCGCCTCCTCTACAAAAATCATTCTCTGTACTTGATCTCATCAGGAACAGGATCCCTCTTATTTGGCTTCCATATTTTTTTCCCCTGAGCCTCCCTTGTAATGTTTAACACATTTTACCTCGAATTACAGTTATTTGGGGTACTTATATGTCCTTCCAGATTTTCATGATTTGGTAGTGTTCCGGGTCAGAGATAAAGGCTTGGGAATGATAAACTTTAGTGTTAGAACGTCAACAGATGTCAATGAAGTCCATCAGAGAGTGTATGAGATAAAAAGAGACGAGAACTAAGGACAGAACCCCAAGGAATATCAACATTAAGAAGCAAAGAAAGACTTGCTTAGGAAATTCAGAAGAAATTTGGTATTTAGAAGCCAAGACTTTCAAGGAAGAAATTTGGTAATGCAATCAAGCAAAATGTCAAGAAGCTCTTTCAGTTTTTGATATTTTTACTCAACTTCTTTGTGGCTCTGAGAATTTTGAGATAACTGGTATAAATTACTTTTTCAAAAACAATACACATTTGGCTGTTAAAATAGGGTAGCTAGATATAAAATTGTAGGAGGATATTTTCAAAATGGGAGGGGATTAAACATGTTTAAAATTGAGTTAAAAATGCAAAGCAAGAAACTGAAAATGCAGGAGATATCTGTGATTTTTTTAATTTAGTTTCAAGTATACAGTACATTGGTTAGACATCCATATAGTTCATAAAACGACTCCTCCTCCCCCCACAGTTACACCCTCCCTCCCCTGATCCTCCACCTGGCCAACTTATTAATGCTAAATGCATTCCCTATGCCGTGCTCCTCATCCCTGTGACCGTGCATCAGCTACTAATTTGTACCTCTTTAGCCCTTCACCCATTCTCCCAGGCCCCCAAACCCCACTTTCTTCTTTCCATCACTAAATTGTCCACTATATTTATGAGTCTGTTTTTGATTAGTTCTTTTTATTCCTTAGATTCTGCATATAAGAGAAATCGTATAGTGTTTATCTTTTTCTGTCTGACTTAAATACCTTCTAGGTCCATCAAAGCAATATCTTTTTCCATGCCCTTCCTTTTCATATGCAGTGGTCTTGTTTTCTTATCCTTTCAGCCACTCTATCTTTTGGTTGGAGCACTTCATTCTTCTCCATTTAAGGTACTTATTATAGGAATGTAGTTGTTACCATTCTTTATTCCTGTTTTTGATACATGTTTTTTTTATTTTTAAAGAAGTCTCTCCAACATTTCCTGTAATACTGGCTTGGTGGTAATAAATTCCTTTAGCTTATTTCAGTCTAGGAAGTTCTTTATCTGTCCTTCGACCCTAAATGATTTAGGGTTTTCTGCTTCTTTGTCTTCCCATTTTGCCTGCCTTTCCATATCTGTTTCTATGTACTAAGCAAAGCTCTTAAGTCTCTCGGTCTTATTAGTATGGATTTGTGAAGTAGGTGTCCAGTGGCACAGTCCTAAGAGGGGTTCAGCTGCAGGCCAAACTTAGCCCAAGCCTCTACCCCTACAGGGCCACCTGTTAAGATTCAGCAAGCAATCCACAGATGCTGTGCTTATAGTTACCTTAAAAGACCACATCAGAAACCAAGGCCAGCTGCCAACAGCGTTGCTCAGCAAGGAGCACCTGACGCATTGAGGATACACCTGGATGTGGCTTGGGTGGGGCTCAAGTTGGGGGAGGCGGGGTTTAAGGGAACTCTTTGTGTGGAGCAAACCTCTGTTATCCAGTTTGATGACATCACAGCTATGGTGGCTCTGTGTCCTGCACTGGATGGGGAGAGGGCTCAACAGGGAACAATGGATACTGTCAGCACTTCTGTATAGAACGAGTCTCGCCTAGCCCTCATTTCAAAAATATCTCCCTGTAAGTCCCTGGTGCCCCCTGTGCACAGCCCAATCATCACTGATGCTCAGAGCAAACAGGTCCATCACCATGAAAATCAACTTGCAGGCACGACCCCTTTAAGAGGCTTCTGTCGCTGCCGCAGCCTCCGTCTCACTCAGCCGCTGAGGACCGGGCAGCCCCACGTCCTTGCCCCGTCCTATCTTCTGCTGTTGCAGGGTGATTTCCCGGACTTCTCTCTAGTTGTATGGCTTGTTCATCTAGATGCCAAGAGATTTTTCCCTGCTGCTACTCCTTGTTTCCATCACAACTTCGATTTGGTCACCAGAGGACAGAACCTCTATCATCTACGCCATTTTTTTTTCTCCCTCAGATATCTGTAATGTTTAATGGAGTAATATTTGCCCTACACTATAGGCAGTATTCATCTTCTGTTGTGACATAAAACAATTAGAAAAGAATGAGTGCAGATAGAGACGAATCAGTAGTTGCCACAAGAATTTGAGGGAGTTCCTGCCAATTTGTCTCAGTTTACTGCATAAATAATAATAAAAACTAACATGTATTTAACATTTATTATTTATCAGGCCCATGTTAAGCACTAGACATGGATTTTCTCATTGAATTTTTATAATGTAGTGATACTATTAATATCTAGATTTACATATGAGAACGCAGAGACACAGAGAGGTTAGGTAATTTGCCCAAAACCAAATCTTCAGAAAGTGGAGAAGAATGAAAGTCAGGTCTATGTGATTCCCAGGCCCATATTTTTAGTTACTTATTACTGAACCTTCAGTGAAATGGAATCTAGGGCTTCAGTAGGTGGTTGGAAAAGAATGAGAGAACTTGGATATTCCTGAAGAATGAGAGAGAGGACTGTCTAGATATGTCACAGACTGCTAGATAGCATTTAAGGTCCAACTGAGTTTTTTAAAACGTGAATTTGTAATGGTTCCATCTACAGAGTTATGGGATCTTTTCTACAGCTCTTGCAGAGATGGAACTCTCAGTGGTCTGACAGGGGATTTACAGAACACACATGATGGAAGGACAAGGGGCAGGTGAAACAGCAAGGCATTATTTGTGGTGAACTATGGGATGTAGACTGATAGAGAAGACAATAAAGTAGAAAAATAGTGGTAACTTGGGGAAAAGCGGGGGCCAAGAGTGATTGAGTTAGTAGTAGTAGTTTGTGGTCTGCTCAGAGCAGGTTAATGAAATTTAAGACTATAGAAGTGGAACAATTCTAAATAATAAATGAGAGTTAATTATCCTAAGGAAAGATTGCTAGGAGAAAGTAGAGGTAAAGTTTATTAAAACTAAATTCAGAAAACTATAATGTTATGCATTAAATTAATTTCCCATGAGATATTAAAGATGCCCAGGGAGATGGCGGGACTGAATTTGAATGAAAACATCCTGAGCCAGAAGTTCACAATAAATGTGGAGAAGTGCCAGAAGTTCAGTATATTATGCTATTAAGAAGAAAAAATATGTTATAATAATAAAGCACAAGCCTCAGAAGATCATTTTGTTTGAGAGTAAAGGAGTAATGATTTCAAAAGGACAAGGGAGAACAAGCCTAGAATATGTCTTTGTCACGATCTGACTTTGGGTTGTGGAAAGGACTAGCAAATAGGGCAGGAGTGTGGGGACAAGCCAGATATAAAAGGCCCAGAATAGAACTAGGATAAGAGAATAAGTGAGGACAGATGACCGGAAGGACCTGGATATTGGTAATAGTGGAGGTCAACAGGAATCAGAAATAAGGGAGTACTGGCCATGTGAAAATTAATAAACAGAAACCTCATTTAAAATAGAGAGGGAGGTGTCACACACGTCACTCAAAGTAAACTACTGACCCCAATGAAAGAGACGTACCTTGCCTCTCCAACAGGACACTACATTACTACCTCAGCTGGGAGGCGGGGTGGGGGAGGATTCCTCCTTGCCAGTAACAGCTTAGCCAATGGGAGACCTCCATAACTCAGCCAATGAGAAGTTACTGTCTATTTCAAAATTTCAGGTTTCTTCAATGGACCCATTATTTACAACAGCTCCTCTCAAGTTCACAAAAGATTCTTCCTCTTCTTTGCTTCTCACTTGCATGTTGGTCTCCATTAGACTGCATATCTTGAATTACAATTCTTTGTTACTTTTGAATAAACCCATTTTGCTGGAAAAATACGTCTATTGTTAAAGGTCAACAGCCAGTCTCGGAATTCTGGTTGAAATATAAAGATATTTTGAGGTTTCTGGTCAAGATAGTGGAATAAGTAAATGCTGTGTGTGTCTCCTCTCACAACCACATCAAAATTACAATTAAACTACAGAAGGGTCATCATTGGTAGTCACCCGAGGTCTAGCTGAACAGCAGAGCTACAACAAGGGACACACTTCAAGACTGGTAGGAGGGCAGAGACGAGGCCACTTCGAGACTGGTAGGAGGGCAGAGACATGAAGCAGGTTGGTCCCATGCCCACACATAGCAGTTGAGAATTGGGTGAAACATCTTGGCTGAGGAGGTTCCCTTGGGGAGCAAGGGGTCCTGGCCCCACACCGGGCTTCCTAGCCTAGGGTTCCAGCACAAGGAAGAAAAGTTCCCCACAAACTCTGGCTGTGAAAACCAGCTGATATTGTAGTTGAGTGAGACGGAGGGCTCGGGAGTTGCAAACATTCCTCTTAAAGGGCCCGCACACAGACTTACTGATGGACTTACTCTCTCCGAGCTCCAGAACTGGGGCAGCAGCTCAAAAGATGCCAGGGACATATGCGGAGGAACTGAATTGTCTGGCTTCAGGGTGAGGGCTTGAGGGGCAGCTTCCTTCCAGACTGAAGTGCTGGCAGAGGGCATTGTTCCTTTGTTGAGTCCTCCCCTTACCCAGCATGCACAAGCAGATGGTGCCATATCTGAGTCTCCATCAACCTAGCTAACATTGGTTGCCCAGCCCTGGCCATTCCCTAAGACCCTGCACCACCCAATTTGCAGGCCTGCCCAAGCCACTTCCTGTGAATTTTCCACATAAATGGCCTGTCTTAGCTCATGCTGAGGTCTTTCCTAAAATCTCTCAAAGGTTCACAAAACCTAAATAAGCAGTTTCTGGTCTCAGCATGTCTCATACCTCTTGCTAAGCAGTCCCAAGCCTGGACTATAGTGGCAGCCAGCTTCAGTTTGCAGCTTGGCCTCTTAAGCCACTTCCAAGCCCAGCATGTGTGGCAGCCATCTGTGGAATGCTTACTGGCTCATGCCAGGTGGCCCCAGGCAGGGCACAGGCTGAAGCTAAACTTGGCCTGTGCAGGGATCCTCCCAGGAGGCCCTAGCCTGCAAGCCTGGTGGCTGGCTTTGGTCTGAGCCAGAGTACCCACCCAGGGTGGCATCTGAGGATGACACACCCAAAGGGCAGACTTAGCAGGCACCAGAGCTCTGCTAAAGTAAATCCTAATCTGTAGGATCAGCCCCTGCACAACGACTCCTCCACTGGTCATGGCCAGTCCTTACAACCAATCAGTGTAAGGGTCAATCCCTCCCATTGACTAGCAACTAAGGCTTAATGCATATATGGGACACACCTGGAGCATTTGGCTCAGATATTCTGGGAGACTGAACCACTGGGCCCCACAGGACACGTACTACATACAGCCACTTTACTAAGACCAGGAGACATAGCAGCCCTACCTAATACATAGAAACAAACACACGGAGGTAGCCAAAATGAGAAGACAAAGAAACATTCCCTAAATGAAAGAAGAGAACAAAGTTCCAGAAAAAGAACTTAACAAAATGGAGACAAGCAATCTACCAGATGCAGAGTTCAAAACACTGATGATAAGGATGTTCAATGTACTTAGGGGAAGAATACATGAATTCAATGAGAACTTTAACAAAGAAATAGAAAACATAAAAATGGAGATAGAAAACATAGAAAAAAACCACTCAGAAATAAAGAATACAATAACTGAAATGAAGAATACCTCAGGAGGAATCAACAGTGGATTAGATGAAGAAGAGGATTGAATCAACAATTTAGAAGATAAGGTAGCAGAAAACACTCAATCAGAACAGCAACAAGAAAAAAGAATCCAAAAAAATGAGGACAGTTTTAGGGGCCCCTGGGACATCAAGCATACCAACATTCATGTCATAAGGATACCAGAAGCAGAAGAGAAAGCAAGAAATTGAAAAGCTATATTTCAAGGAATATGATTGAAAACTTCCCTAACCTATTGAAGGAAATAGACATACAACCCCAGGAAGTACAGAGAGTCCCAAACCAGATAAACCCAAAGAGGCTCACATCAAGACACATCATCATGAAAATGACAAAGGTTAAAGACAAAGAGAATCTTAAAAGCAGAAAGAAAAACAATTAGTTACCTACAAGAGAGTTCTCATAAGACTGTCAGCTGGTTTCTCAACAGAAGCTTTGCAGGCCAGAAAGGATTGGCAGGAAATATCCAGAGTGATTAAAAGCAAGGATTTACAACCAAGATTACTCTACCTAGCACTGCTATCATCTGGAATCGAAGGACAGATAAAGAGCTTTCCAGACAAGAAAAAGTTCAAGGAGTCCATCGCCACCAAGCCAGTATTACAGGAATTATTAGAGGGTCTTCTTTAAGAAGAAGGAAGAAGAAAGAAACAGATTAAAAATATGAATAATAAAACAGCAATATCTACATACCTATCAACAAATACTTCAAAAGAAAAAGAATTATGTGCTCTAATCGAAATATTTGGTAGTTGAATGAATTAGAAAACAAGACCCTCACACATGCTGCCTACAAGAGACTCACTTCAGATCAAAAGACATACATAGACTGAAAGTAAAGGAATGAAAAATGAAGTTTCATGAAAATGGAAACAAAGAAAAAAGCTGGAGTAGCAATACTTGTACAAGACAAAATAGACTTTGAAACAAAGGCTATAATAAAAGTCAAAGAAGGACCCAATAATTCCACTTCTGGGTATTTATTTGAAGAAACCCAAAACACTACTTTGAAGGGACATGTGAATTCATATGTTCATTGCAGCATTATTTACAATAGCCAAGATATGGAGGCCACCTAGGTGTTCATCAATAGATGAATAAATAAAGAAGAGGTGATACATATAATAATGGAATATTACTCAGCCATAAAGAAGAATGAAATCTTGTCATCTGCAACAACATGGATGGACCTAGAAGGTATTATGCTGAGTAGAGTAAGTCAGACAGAGAATGACAGATGTCATATGTGGAATCTAGAGAACAAGATAAAGAAATAAACAAGAGAAACAAGCTCACAGATACAAAGAGCATTTTGATGATTGTCAGATTGCGGGGTATGGAGATGGGTGAAGAGGGGAGGGGATTAAGCAGTACAGATTGGTAGTTACAAAATAGTCATGGTGAGGTAGAGTATAGCATGAGGAATATGGTCAGTAGTATTGTCATAACTATGTATGGTGTCAGACGAGTCTGCATTTATCGGGTGATCACTTCAGAAGTTATATAAATGTCTAATCACTGTGTTGTACAGCTGAAACCAATATAATGTTCTATGTCAACTATAATTGAAAAAAATATTTTTTTAATCTCTGGAAAAAAATTTTAAAAAAAAAGATATTTCAATGATAGTCAACCCACAGTTACTTGATACTGTTCTAAGCCAGACTTGTGTGGGGCAAGGAAAAATTTGTTGGACTTCAGGATAGCAGCGATCCTTTTTATATTATACATCTATTCCTTGGATCTGTAGCAAACTCTATCCTTTTCACTTTTCCAAATTCTAGTTATCTATTAAACTTAGACAATGACCAGCTGCTCCATAAATTTTCTGTCTTAATTAAAAGTACTTTTATAACTTTTATAAATAAGCATAGATTACTAGCAATGGAAAAAAATCATTTTTCAGCAGTTATGGCCTTTTGGGATCCTGAGAACCTTTTTCAATGAAAGACAAAAATAAATCAGACAACCCAAGGTTTTACTAATGTATGATGACCAGATGAACAACGTGGGAACTAAGGCTTTGGGCTTTAAACCAGTTCCAGAATTCTAAACAAGGCATTGCCCATGATTTAATGATAAAGTTACCCCCAGTATTCTTTCTGTTGACTTGGTCATGTGACATTTCACTCATTTTAGAATTTGACTAGTACCTAGTTCATATGGTTGTAGAGGATTAAATGAGTTAATATATGAAAAAGGCCCATAGGAAACATTATTTAAGTGTTTTCTATTATCGTCACTATTCTTACTATTGTTTTTGTTATCACCATTGTACCCTCTTATATTAATAGATAGAAAAATATAAAAAGTACATAGATCTTCTATATAAACTAGGGCAATTGTTCTCGAATAGCTGTACATTGGAATAAATAGAGGAACTTTCACAAAATATCACTGTATGGGGAGGAGGAGAGTGGTAGAGACAGAATAACGCCCCCAAAATAAGTCCACATCCTAATCACCAGAATCTGTGAATATGTTATCTAACATGGCAAAAGGGGCTTTGCAGATGGCATCAATGAAGGAGTTTGAGATGAGGTTATTCTGGATTACGTAGGTCAGCACAAAATCCTCACAGAAGTCCTTATAAAAAGGAGGTAAGAGGGTCAAAGTCAGTAAAAAGAGACTCAATGACAGAAAAAAAGATTGGATGGAGTGATGTGCTCTGAAGACGGAAGAAGGAGCCACAAACCAAAGAAGGCAAGCTGCTTCTGAGCTGGAAAAGGCAAGAACACAGTTTCTCCTGGAGCTCCTAGAAGGAGCACAGCCCTGCCGACACCTTTATTTCAGCCCTGTAAGATTCATTTCAGATGTTTAGCCTCTAGGATTATAAGATAGTAAGTTTGTGTTGTTTTAAACTATTAAGATTGTGGTAATTTGTTACAGCAGCAGAAAAACAGGTAATGAAGGGAGAGTAGTTACAGCTACATTTCAAACTCCTGGGTGAGGATGGGGCACCATTTTTATTGTTATCTTAATCTTGCCGGCCAGAGTCCAGAACTACTGCACTAGGAGGATGAAAGAGAAGGTAAATGTTTTGAGATCAAAGGAATGTCTGTTATCACAAGTGGCTCTATCTAACAGAGAAATGAGAGATTACAGAATTAGTGATGTAACACTCTGATACTGGGGCAAAACAAGAATGAAATATTAACCAGGGCGGTTCAAGGATGTCCAAGTCTGCTAATTCTCAGTGAGGCCACGCTCAGCCACAAGTCATTTGTTAGTATTTAATGATTTTATGTCATGTGCTTTGTTTACTTTGTTCTTTATTTTCAGCCAAACTAAATTATAAATATTTTGAGGGTGGGGAAGTTTTATACTTTAAAAAAATCTGATTGAAATGAATTCTTGGATTCATTTATCGTGGAAGATACAATGTTTGCCATAAAATTTTGGCTATATTTATTCCATAATACTCTGAAATCCCATCTGCTATTTAATTCATCCCAGTTTTGAGACCAAGCCCACCAGCCTTACGTGTGTGGCCAGGATAATTGGGGCAATATCATACCAGAGTTTAGAATAACGTCATTAGATTTATTCCAGTCTAGCAGATTTTACTCCTGCCAAGCTGGGAGCACTTCATAATAATCACCAATGTGATAATAATCACGAATGGCAATTTTTACATGAGGCCAAAAAAATCTAAAATATATAGGGCAAAGCACATCCTTTCAATACCAGGAAAGTATCAAAAAAGAAGGTTACATACCTTAGCCAGAATATCTGATACAAAACGAGAATACTGTTCCCCAGGGCACTTCTCTACTTCCTTCAGATCTCTGCTCTAACCATCCTCATTTGAAACAGCACCCTCCCCCACCTGCCTCACCACCTCCACCCCTTGGCTCCCTAGTCTTCTTTCCTGTTCTTTATAGCACTTAGCACCAGGTGACAATATTCATTTGCCTGTTTTTTATTATCATCTGTTACTCCTCCAGAGAAGGTAAGCTCTCTGAAGGTAGAAACTCTGGTAACATTACTTGCTATGTTCTCAAATTCTAGAACAGTTCCTGACCCAGGGTGGGTACTCTATAAGAATTTGTTGAATGGCAGTTTTATACACGTGATGTAGTGGGAAAAGCATTGAAGATGGAATTGAAAGTTCATTGTTAAAAGCCCAGCCTGTACCAACTCACAAGATGTGTGACATCAGATAAATTACTTAATCTTTCTGATCCTCAATTTTCTTATTAGAAAGATAAGAGTGTTATTTGTCCTGCTTCCTTTCAGTGTCTTAAAAACTATTGAGCAATGTGCTGATATCACGTGGAGTTTTATTGTGCACAGCATGGTGTAGCTGCCTATTACAAGATGACCTGTCCCCTGACTTTTGTCTTATAACTATCGCATTCCAGTTGAAGAAACTGAAAAAGAAATCATTCATTCCTCACTGACTGGCCCATTTACACTCCATTGTGAGTGATTAAAGGCTGTGGAAATTGGAGAACAGAGAGATGACATGAATTACTAAAGACAACAATCTTTAATTCAACAGCAGAGCCAGCACTGGTGCCAAGGTCTCCAAACTCCCAGCTCTCCAATTCCCCTTGCTTAGGCTGAGCAGAAACTGAATGTTTCTGTCATCACTTCAAAGATCCATATTATTAGCAGCCAAATAGATTAGCAAGTATTAGTAACACATAGGAAAAAAATGGAAAATATTGAGTCATTAGAGTTTGGTGCCTATGGCTAGCTACCTATTATGGAGAACATTTTTACAAATTATCTCTTTGATAGGTTCTGCTTTTTCCCAGGAAAATATAAATTATCCCAGTACTAGGAGGACTAAAAAAAGGTATCATTTTGTACAAAATAAAAGAAGTCATTCCTTTCATTTCTTAAGCTATTCCTCTGTAGAGCTTCCTGTGTTTTTCAGAGCTTCCTATTGCAACATGATTTTTCTCATTTCATTTCTTAACAGACCAACTCAATATATGAGAAAGGCAATTCAATCTGTTTGTCTCTTGTATCGTATCATTCTGTTCCACAGCTGCATACCTGGACTACTTTATTTTGGTAACTTGCTTCTACTGAGTTGGGCTTTGGCTTTGTTGGACCTATGTTGAGGGACATCGTAATAAACAGCCAAACAAAAATTGCTGCTGTAGTTATTATGGGGATACAGAGATGACGGCACCATCCCTAGATCACACAGGGTCCTTTGCAAAGACTCAAGAGAGAGTGCTCTCTCAGGGCTAAGGGTTAGGAAAGGCTGTGCTTTGTCTGGAGAACTGATCTGCTTTGATCTCATGAACACCACAATTCCTGTAAGCAGATGTTGTTTCTCTTTTCTATAATGGCTTAGAAAGTTTAGAGTCAAATTTGTATCCTTCCCTTAGCGACCATTTTAAAATATGACTATATCGTATATTCTTGCTCAAGTAGTCCTCTGACCCACATAGCCCAGGTGATTTATTTTAACTTTTTGTATTGTATGCACTTTTGTACGTTAATTTAGCCCTTTTGCGGGATAAGATTTAGTGTGGATGGTGATGTACGTATACACACACACACACACACATGTATTTTATAGCTTAGGGTTTAAAGAATTTTAAAAGCATAAAATTTGTTTCCAAATTTTCTTCTAAGTTTTCGGTTCTCTTTCATGAATGATCTTGTCTGCTTCTGTGATGTTCCTCTGGTGAGTAGTAAGTCTTCTCTCAGCATAACCAAAATAAAGCAGTCTATTTGTAAATCCAAATTTTGGTAGGAAATGTTTGCATAAACAAAAGCACCTCCTCCCAAGATAGGACTCATGAAACCTCAAGAGTTGCAGAGAATAAACCTAAATCTTTCAATACAAGTAGGTATCCAGGGTGAAGAGAAAAAGGAGTAAGAATTTAAACCTTTTCGTTTTTATTACTAAAATTGTGATAAGCCAAGAATTTAAAAAAAAAAACACCAAAAATAGAACTTGGAGCATGAATGACATTTGTCATAACTGATATAACCATCTTTTTTTGTTAATCAATCCTTCTTAATTGTTTTGAAAGATATGTAATTAACATGGAGAATATGTTACCACTAAGCTATTTAGATGACCTACAAAAATTATGCAACTATTAAAAAAAATATTTTCACTATGTCCATAGGGAAAAGGGTCCTTTAGGTTTATTTGCTGTTACATAAGAATTTTTAGGAATTTGGGCTACTATATTGAAAATCTAACCAAACAGTCATTTACTCTTTAGAAATACAGGAAGGGTTATCTAACTTCTAAATTGTTCTCGGTTGAAGTTTCAAAACTGTCTTCGATTTGTACTAAAGAGGAGGTTAAACCTGCCTTCAAACACTTATAATACCAGATATCGACCCGACCCCTTTCCAAACCCTCCTTTTCTCCCCTCTCTACTTCCTCTACTTCAAGGAGCACCATCATTTTCAAGATTCTAGAACATCAGTATACCATGCCACTGTGGATTCCAAATCCCATTTTCTTCTACCTTCCTTTAAAGACTTTCGCCATTTTCCCATATGCCTGACTTTTACCAAAACCAACCTCATATATTACTCTTCTTTCTCTTTCCTTCCCGCCTACCTTCTTCTTTGCCAAAGGAGTAATTTAATTTTTGCTTCTGGGTCAATTGCCATAGATCAGAATACCTGTGATACTCTCTTCCAATTCCTTTACTATTCCACCCTCCATATTCTTTCAGTTGCCTTAAAAATTAGTAAATTTACCCTCCTGGACACTGGAAACTATAACCTGCTGAATGCGTGCAACCTGAGAAGATCTTTAAAGTCCATTTGAACGAATATTAAAAATATGAAATGAATAACACGAACATCAATGGCATTAACACTAACGCTACAGGATTTAATTCAATTTGACCTTGATTGACTTAGAGGGATTATTATGAAAATCTCCCTGATATTATGCTACTACTTACAAATCATTGTTACTATTTTTCCATAGTCTGTCTGCTTAGTAGCTCATTTCCTCAATTTTTATATTTTGGTCATTTGCACACTATACCTAGTACCTAGCAGGAACTCGATAATATTTTTTTTGATTTGCATGATTACTATAACTAATTCTATTTCAATATGCCAGATGCTCTTCCTAGGAGTACTCATTAGCAAAGCTGAATCAGGAATCATTCCAGCATTACAAGTAAATTTTACATAAGTCATATTAAAAAATGCAGACATTTTATTTTGGATAAAATTAATGCCCTTACATTTTCCTTGTCTCTGAGCTTTCACTTTACAAAATTATAAAACTGAAAATTTTCTTGAATTTCTAAAAGTCATGTCATTAAAAATAGAGAGATAAACTAACATGAGTCTTTCTAAAATTATTTTCATATCCAGACATCTCAATTGGTTTTTACTTAGGTGAGATATAGACTAGTGATTTCCAAAAGCTGCATTAGAATCATCTGAAAAGTTTGTTTTGTTTTGTGTTTTTTTTTTTTTAATACAATATAGATTCCTGGGCTCAATCCCCTAAAAATGCTGACTCAGCTGTGTCTGGTATACATCAAATCATCCTTATAATTTTAAAGATACCAAAGTGATTGTTATGTACAGACACGTTTAGGCTGCTAAGACTAACTCAGGTCCCTAAATAACACTTGTGATCAATTTCTAAATAAGTCACGACATACAGATACCTTTAAAAACAGGAACCACATTATTTATTTCTTACCCACTCTGTTTAATACAATGCCTTGCTCACTCTAAGAGCTTAATCAATGTTTATTGACTGACTACAGTCAGAAATACCTGTTCCATCATATCTTGTCTAATTCAGTTTTATTCTGTGTAAGACTAAGAAAAATATCTCCATAATAGTTTTATACTTTTGTTTGAGAAATAAGGTTATAAAGAAATATTCATTCTATACAACTTTTTGGGGTTACCCCTAAAGACTTAAGAGCTTATTAACTTACTAGAGTGATGCCATATAGACCGCGTCAAGTCTATGGGAGATAATTATAAGCATATACTGAGAGTTGAGAAGAGGAAGATGGCGTGGGTGGCAAGGCAGGAGCTGATGCTTCTGCAATGCAGCCTTGTGGTTAGTATATTTGGGACTAACTGATGGACCTGAACTAGAATGTTCTACTGAGGTCTGGGAGATTTTGGTATGAAGTCATCACAGGCAAGCAAAGCTAAGATTATATAACTCTTTACCTTGGGATGAGATACTAACTCTCGCTAAGAACTGGGAGTGTTCTTCAGTGACATGTTTAGAATAGTCAACATATTTTCATCTCAGGAATTCAAGTTATCTGTATGAATCACAGAAAATTGAGGTGCAAAGGTGAGTTTCATTATTATGCTTCCAGATTTGTTGCAGAATAATTCAATTGAGTCTGTAAAGGTATATCTGAAGTCTTAGTCATTTATTCAACATTGACAAAACCTCTACTTTCAGCCAGAAACTATGCTAAATATGGAAGAAACGATTATAAACATTAAAGATAAGCTCTTTCACAGCTAATTAACCACAGAAGAAACAGATGCATAAATAATTATAATACATCAAGTGATAAGGGGAATCGAAAGGTATTACATTATCAACAACTGTACGGCAGCTGGGGGCTGGGGAGGGTACTGAGCAAGGCGAAGGGGAGAGAGGGTAGAGGAGTGCATGAATTAAGATTGTTGTGTCTTGAGACCACATTGGGAGATGCCCAGGACTGTACGCATTTTAAAATAAAGGTCAGGAGCCAAGGACATATACTTAGGGAGTTGAGGCTATGTGAATCAATAATACTTCATAGGAAAAATTAATTGAATATAATTAGAAAAGAGGGAACAGTGTGGGGGGGGAGCAGAGACCTTTAAGGGGTCTCCTCCATTCAAAGAGCAGGTGAAACAAGAAGAAGCCATGAAAGAGCCTGGGGATGAGTGGGGCTGGGGGGCATGTACATCAGGAAAAGAACCTGGAGAGACAACAGCTGACAGAGGTGAGGAAGAAGAGTTTTAAGAAGACTTGTCAAAACTGTACATTTTCAAAGGTCAAACCATGTAAGAGTAACAAAGTATGCTGTTAAGTTCTGAGAACTAGGAAGAATTCAGTGACCTTAAAAAGTGGAATAATGAGGCAGAAACAAGCTGCGGTGATCAAAGAATGAGCAGGGTGGCGAGGAAGCAGAGACAGCAGCCATCATTCACCTCACTGAAGGAATTGTCAAACAGAGATTCCCAGAAACTCTGGGCACAGTGGGGAGGCTGACCATAGGTAAAGCACTGGGAGAGGAAGCACCAGACAGTACAGAGAACACAAAGGCAGATAGGCCTGGTTCCAAACACTTACTGGCTCTTTTTCTAGCTGTGTGACTGAGCAAATCACTCAACTTTTGCAAGGCAAGATTTTCTCATGTATATCTTCAGAACAGACTCTTTCTTACACACTTGTGTGTAAGATTAAATGAACTAAAATGCATAGAGTGCCTGGCACAGTACTAACCAGTTGCAGATGTTTCTCTCTCTTTTCTTCTGTCCTAAGCAAAAATCAAAAATAATTTAATAAGAGCATATATTTACTAACCTTGAAATATATATGAAATCAGTGTGTGCATGGCAATTGAAATTTATATAAGTACCCACCCCAAACTAATAAATTGACTGAAATCAATAATTTCAGATTTGAAAATGTAATAATCAAAAACATAAATTTTAAATAGGCGTACCTCTTTTTATTGTGCTTTGCTCTATTGTGATTCACAGATGTTGCATTTTTTACAAATTGAAGGCACGAACCTCCTCTAGCAAAAAAATTACGACTCACCTGATTGCAGTACTTGCTTTATAGCGGTGGTCGGGAACCGAACCCACAGTATTTCTGAGGTATGCCTGTGTCCAGAAGACTACACAAAATCATAGAAACATATAATAGGTATGTGTAAATTTGATGAGCAAATAAAATAACACAATCGTAACTTCTAGAGGGCATGTTAGTACCCAGAAAAAGCCTGTGAAAGATAACTTGTTAGTGCTTGTTATCCCGGCAAGGAAGCAGATTGGACATGATATGACAGCCACAATCATATCCAATAGAGAACAGGTCATTCATTAGGCTCCACTTTAACTGGGATGGAGCATTCCTTGCTGCTATATCCCAGTCTCTGCTCGACAGATAACTAGTGTCCAAGGAGAGGTGGCGTGGAAGTACTCCTGCGTGGACTGTGGATTCAGTCCCAGGATCTGTCAGGTGAGTTTCAAGCCTAAGGCTCCACAGCATGGGAGACTTTTGGATCTCAGTCAGTCTCCGTGCCCAAAAAGGAAAGATGCTGACAAACACCTCCTGGACAATTGAGACTGTTGTCCTTGTCAGCAAAATCACCTGTTGAAATGATTATTCAGAATCCCTGTTAAAAATGCGACCAAGACAAGAGGTCCTCATTCAGGGCACATGTGAATGGTGTCTGCGGTGAGTACAATTTTCATCAATCACATCAATCCTATTTGTGAAGCTGTGCAGTATTATTCCAGACTATTAATCTTCTAGTATCTAACCAATAACATCATTTTGGAATCCAGATATGCAACCCTACTTACAGGTTGAGAAATCAGTCTTCTATTTAGTGCCTTGAGGGCTACCCTCCTGAATCACTCAATGAAAACATTATTTTGAATGCCTAAATGTTGAAATTGAGATGTGCCCTTGACTAGGGCTTTCATCCCTCTCCTGTGAATACATCCATGAAGATTAGTTTGTCAGATTACCTGATACTTCAAAAAGCTAAAAAGAAAGGGTAAGGCATGATAAAGTTCAGTAAGAGAGGACAGTGAGAGGTGTGTGTGTGTGTGTGTGTGTGTGTGTGTGAAGAGCTGGACAAAATAGAGAAGGAGCCAAGTAAAACAATAACAAGCTCCCAGGAGTGAGAGTAAGGAAGAACAAGTCTAGATGCTCAGATTGGTTGCAATTAGACAGGCTATTGTGCTATTTCAGAGAGAATATGAAAATCCACGCATGACTTTGATTTGGCTTTGAAATACATATTATGATATTTTTGCAGCAGATATATCGTCTGAAATGTTATAAGTTAAAACTGAAGAGGTTTGTCATCCCACTAGCTGGATGGTTGAGGGGAAATGGCTAGAAGCATGCTGGATAGCAGTGGAAATTTTAACTAGGATTCAAAGTATCTCTGGGATAATGCATGACAAATATTGCATCCGCAAACATTAATTAATTCATCTGCGTTTATGTGGCTTGTATTTATATATGTACAGATGACATACTCATTTTTGGTATTAGATGCTATATATTTTATGCATGTGTTTTTGTGCCTTCTCCTTCCGTTAGTCTAGAGGTACTTTAAAGAAGGAAATTATGTCTGGTATTTCCTCTCATCCTTCTTTAAATATTTAGTTTATGTATTATTATACTGTAAATGCCCCCAGATGTTAATTTACCTATTTATGGGGTGCCTATTTTTATGTTTTTTCTTAGAAACACCACTTTCTTTTTAATGAATGTATAACTAGCTAAGGGATGGAAGTAGACATTAATTTGCTCAAAAAATACTGTGTAAAAAACTAGAGATACCGAGGAAAAATAAGAAATGATCTGCCCTTGAGATACTCATTGCCTAAGAGATTAAACACAGATGGAATCAGATACGAGGACCAAAGTGCTAAGACAGCAGTCAACGCAGGCACCAATGGACACAGGGAACCTTCCAATTCTGATAAATGAACACCATTTCTTGCCAGTTTCAGGCATCTTCTTTGTACAACCCAGCAAGGGAGAAATATTTTCAGTATGTTTAAGCTAACAGAAAACTGTTCTTCAATTTTTATAGGAAAGGCAGAACATATTAGAAGCAAGAAGACAAAAAATATATACAAGATTTAGAAATACAGGTGGATAGAGATGAAAAGGACTAAGAGAAAAGATCTGTATTTGTACAACCAGTTCTCACTTTTCGATTGCTAAATGACAAATAACTGCACGTGGCATGTAAGTGAAAGTAAGCTTTAAAATCTATAGCTACATACCACATGTGCTATTTCTATTATGGCGACAAGTTTGAAGAAGTATCTGATTTTAAAAGAAGTGTCATATCTACTTTTACCCTTTTTTTTTTAAAATTTTCATAGACTGGAAGAAAGCACAAGTAGCTAAATAAAATTTTTCAATGAATAGAAATAAGCTAAAAGTCTCTAACATTTCCTTAAAATATCTTATGCTGTCAGAACAAACTAAATGAGTTAATGTATTGCTCATGCATACACATATAAATACATTTATTTGTGGTATAATGAATCAGAGGTGGTATTTTGCTAGCAAATTCAACTTCTGCGTTTCTGTTCACTAATTGGAAATGTTATTTTTCTGCCATTCTGACAATAATTCATGGATAAAAATGATTAACATGTTGAGAAGAAAACAAAAATAAAATGTTTCTGCTACATTAAACAAAAGATTTTTGATTAGAACAGTCTTATAGATAGTTTGCCATGCATGGGGAAAATTATATACTAAAACAGTAAAGATAAGAGACTTCATTATTTTACTATTTATATATTTCTATAGATAATAGCGAATGGCAAGAAATATTTCATGCAGTTATTTGAAAAACTGGATTAGAAGTCAGGCCAATAGAAAAAAATATGCTTCAAATTCACCTGTTCCATATGACAATCATGTGATGACTATAAAATAATCCAATAAATAGAATCCTTCTTCTTCTCATTAAATTGCTAGGCCAATTCAGTCCAGACTCAGAATATGTTTTAGATACGGGGTTCCAGGACTGACTTTGGTTCTTCTATAGGTTCTTTTAGAGGAGACTGACCATCTGGAGCTACTCTAGTCTGAAGATCACACTAGCCGCCCACACTTATCCTGAGTGGCACTGAATCCTCAAAGAACCTTCCTGAACTCTCACTCTTCACAATTCACAGAGCCAAATCAGACTTATCTTTGTGGCAAAGACATAAATTCTGGAATTAGCCTCCCTGAGTTCAAATCCTGGCTCCACACAAACATGGTTGGGGTAAGTTCTCTGTGTACAAGTCCATTCATCTACAAAATAAAAACTATAATAGTTCCTACTTTATAAAGTGATTGTAAAGATTAAGTTAAATAGGGCATGTAAAATTACTTGGCAAAATATATACTATACACATATATTTGTTTAATGAATACTGTGTGGTTATATATAGATGTGTATATAAACACATGCATATTTATGTGTGCATTTATATTTTTCAGCTTCTTTTCATCTAGGCATACACTCCACTTTGTTTTTATCTTGTAAATATCATATATAAAATCTTTTCTGACATTTCCCCCATCCTTGTTCTCCATTCTATGCTGCCCTTGCCAATGAAAAAAAGCAAGCTAGCCAGAAGGAGAGAGAGAACGAAACAAACCTCACATCCTAGAAATTGTCAATATTTATGCATGTCAATTTGTCTGACACTTCCTCCATTGCTTTCGATAACAACAACAAAAAAATTTAAAGCTCGGGCCACTGATAATGTGCTTTTCCCTTCACCATTTAGAATTCTGAGACTCCAGGTCATCTGGTAGCTGTGGCCTCAGACATGTTTTTAGAAAACGGAAACAAACCCACATAGCTTTCCACTTGGAGAGAAAATCCTCTCTCCCATGAATACTGATTTAGTTCAAAGATAAATCTAACTCTAACCTAAAATGGTATAAGATGGAAAGTTCCTCAGAAGAGTGTGTAAACATGGGATTGAGAGAAGGAAGAGGAATAGTCATACACAGAAAGTTTTTCTTGTATACATTCCAACACCTATGAAGGACATAATCACCACTTCTGTGTCAGAGATGAAAAAAATGAGAACAATCATAACTAAGCCGAATGGGAAAGGTAGAGAAGGCTTCCCGATGTTGTGTTCAGTCTACCTTATCTTCACTGTAGCCATTTCGTGGATCATCAAAGGCCACAGGACGGCCGAAGATCCCTAGAAGGGCAGGACCTGCAGGGCAGTGTTTTGAGTAGGGTGTTGGCCTGCTAGCCACTTTGCCTACAGGGGTCAGCGGGAAGACAATTTGAGGAACCTGTGTGTACAGCATCCAAAACCGTCCCTCATGGAAAACCGCAGCCTCTTTGTTTTCGAAATGTGCTGGATCCTCTTCCATCTGTGTGAGTGGCTTCCTGTAGGCAAAGTGGCTTCCTGATGCAGTACATGATGCTTGCAGAATGAAGGGCTTTTATCCCCCAACTGCCCTGAAAGAGCTATCTTAGCTTTGGAGCTAACAGTTCTGTAGGCAAAGTGGCTAGTTCTTTTTTCATCTAGGATACTTTATTCTGAATGAAGACGACAATGGCTAAAAGTTAAACACGATATTCATGGGACTTACCTGCTAGCATTGCTAATGAGGACGGAAACTTCTCATCCTATAATTCAAAATTTCCTCTCAATTTACATCTAAATAAGGCAGGGGAGCATTGAAGAAAGAGAGGTCCAGTAGAGGAGTCACATTTATACAGAGTTTGAGAGCAAAATCAAATGATGTTGTTTCTTTCTCAACATTAAAATTCTTAAGTTCTATCCCTAGAACCTATGATCTTATTTTTACAGCTTTTGTTACCAATGTTTTATTCCTATTGTCTTACAGCAGCCCTGTGGAAGAGGCACAGCAGTGCTACTATGCTTATTGTATTAATAATGACCCAATAAGGTAGAAGAACTTGTCCAAACCCTGACAGCCGTAATAAGCAGCCCTGTGGAAGAGGCACAGCAGTGCTACTATGATTATTGTATTAATAATGACCCAATACGGTAGAAGAACTTGTCCAAACCCTGACAGCCTTAATAAGTAAATTACTTATCAGTATTCAGAAGCCTTAAACATTAAAAAAAAAAAAAAGTCAGGTCTTCTAACTTGAAACACAGGTCCTTTTCATTAAGCCAGGCTTGTAACCCCACTTCATGGTTTCTTCTCATTATCAGCTTGGTACCACCCTGGTGCCTTTACCCTGTTCAGTATTTCCAGCCTTGACTTAATAAATGATTGAAATATAGTTTTGCAATATTCTGGTATGTCAGAATATCATGTTATTTGTAGAGAAGAAAATATTTTCTGGTATTTTTCTTGATGATTGTTATAGTTTTATTATTATAGTTATTATTTCAGTATTTCAAAAATCTAAACTCTGACTTATATTTATTGTGAGATACATTCAGAGAGTTATATACTAAATTGACATTTTATATTAAATAGAGGCAACTTGACTAGAAAGCATTGTGACATCCCCCCCCCTTCTAAAATCTCTTCAGTGTCTTTTGGTTGTATCAATTCCAATTTTCTAAATTAATAGTAAGGCTGAGCATTTTTCTTCTTATAGCTTTTATTTCCCCCAGAACCAGTTTAGGCCCAATCAATTTCCAGAAGTCTGAAGAATTTGAATAGGACTGAGGGTAGGGCGAGGAAGAAAAGATGAAGTTTCTAGATTAATGGTTCTTTCTCTATTTTTCCCCAAGATGACCAAATCCATTTTCTTAAAAACAGACTGTTGTCTCATAGGATAGCTTATTTTAATTTCTTCACTTTACCCTTTCTAGAGAGATTTCAACTGGGAGGGCACAGGAACAGTCCTTGGCTCGGCTCTCTCTCAGATTTGTTATTTTCTCAGGATAAAATGTAGAAAATGATGGTATTACACAATGCATCTTTATAAAACATTGCTAGTAATACCAGCATACGTGCCAGTATTTCAGGATCATGAAAAATAAATATGGCCAGTATCGTCATTTGCTTCAACGTTGAAGTTACTGTCCCAGAGTACATGAACTTACCAATCCAACTTGCATGGCTGCTCTCACGGCCTCCCCTCGTGCCAGGCCACTCACTAATGCTAGCAAATCCAAACATCGGTTGCCTGAATCACAGCTCCCAGTCTTTGGCAGCTCACGGCTGATTCCAACTGCCACCAAGTAGACATGGCTTTACTTGGTCCCGCTCTGGGTGAAACTGAGATTTTGGTATAATTATCCTCTTTCTCAATTCTAGCTACCATAGGTTAAAGGGAGGTGAATATAATGCAATTTTTTTCCCCAGAACAATCCAAATTTCCATCAATAAGGGACCGAGAAATTAAATTAAGTGCATTCATAGAATGTAACTGTAAGTCATTAAAAGAGTGAATTACATTTACACATACCGACATCAAAGGTCATGATGGATTTTTAAAGTGAGAAAGGTAAGTCTGAACATCTAAGCCCCTTCGTGTAACTAAAATTTCATTACCAGTATCTGTCTGTCTTTCTTCAATCTATCTAGTTTGTTGTCTCTATGTCTACATAAAAAGAGGTCTGGAGAACATATTGGACTGCCTAGAAGAAATGATTAAATGCACATAGAATTTACTTAGCACACAAATGGACAGATTTAGTATCCAATTTTTTTTAGTATCCAATTTTTTTAAGTGTAAAAATAAATTTGAGGCAAAATGTGAATCGAATCCAAAATAATTTTTTGGCAGGGAGGGTGCAGGCTGCCTGCCAAAGCAGCACTGCCAAACCTAAAGGAGCCAGCTCAGCCAGGAAATGCATCTAAATAAGTGAAGCAAACTACGCACACTACATGACTCTTCTCAGAGTGATGAAAAACTCAGATTTCCCCATCCCAACACTGGCAAAGGGCTGTCATCTGCTCACAGTCAGTCTGCTACTGCATCATCTTCAGTTGAATCCAGTGGCTTTCTAATGCTCCCTTTCTCTCCCTGCTTTCTATTAAGTGTCAGTGAATTCTTTCATCCCAGGCTTTGGAAAAATAAAAAGCAGGTCAAGATGATCATTGTCCATTAGTAGCAGCGTTTGCTGGCAGAAAAGGAGACAAAATTCCTCTCTTTTCATTAGCTGCTGCTACAGCAGGCTTAAAGGACATGCAACATTATTTGATCATGTCAGTTGCAATTGTAGGGAGAATTTAGCCTGAAGTTCAATGTAGGGGCATAATATAAAAGATTTTTTAAATGTTAGTGTTATTGTTTATTATATGTATTTGGTTATTAACTAGGTTTTCTACCTTTCTTAATGACTACCAAGAGCTCACATTCTCTCTCTCTCTCTCTCTCTCTCTCCTCTCTCTTTCTCTCTCTCTCTCTCTCTTTCTCTCTCTCTCACTCATTCTCCCTGATTAGTTTAAAATATACCCAGTCTTTACTCTCTATTCAAGATGTTTATTATAAATTAGGCATTAATTTTTTTTACTATATTCTTACTTTGTTCCTTAAAAATGAAGACAGAAAAAGTTTTAAATGGTGTTATTCTCACATGATATCTTTATACCTGGAAACCCTAAGAGAATTAACTCAAAAGCCATTATAAACAAGAAGAAAATACAGTAAGTTAGCTAAGTAAAAATTAATGCAAAAAAAGAGAATAGCTTTCCTATATACAAACAATAATTAAATAATAGACATAATGGAAGAAAAGACAGATAGAAGATAGATAGATGATAGATAGATAGATAGATAGATAGATAGATAGATAGATAGATAATAGATAGACATGATAGATAGATAAGAAATTAAAATATTACCTGCTTAGGAATACATTTAACAACAAACATGCAAGACCTGTATTAAACAATTTTAACCTTATATTATAATTTTTAATTTAAAATTAAACTGAGAGATATAAAACACTTAAATAGAACAGCATTTGTTACAGTTCAGAAGTCTAAGTATTACAATGAAGAAAATCCCCCCTAAACTAATATATAAAATTTAAATGATGAATAAAAATAATAAACTTTTTAAAACAAACTGCTAACATTCATAAGGGAAAATAAAAACCTTTAAGTTTCAGGAAAAAAAAAATTCTGGAAAAGAGGAGCCTAGTCCTTCCAGATTTTTCAACTTTATTGAAGTGTAATTGATGTGTTAAAGGTTACACACATTTGATTTATACATCTTGGTGAGTCTGGACATATGTATGTACCTGTGATACCGTCACCACAACCAAGTTACTAGACCTGTTTATCACCTCCAAAAATTTCCTTGTGTTTGTCTGTGGGTTTTTGGCTTTTTGAGATTTTTTTTTTAATATAAGAACAGTTAACATGAAATCAATGTTTTTAATGTATTTTAAAGTGCACAATGTCATATTGTTAACCACAAGTGTTACATTGTACAGCAGATCTCCAGCCCTTGTTCATCTTGTATAACAGAAACTCTGTATCCACTGACAAATAATTCTCCATTTCTCCCTCTTCCCCTGCTCAGCTCCTGGCAACCACAAATCTACTTTCTGTCTTTATAAATTTGACTACTCTGGGCACCTCTTTTATAAGAGGAATCATGCAGCATTTATCCTTCTGTGACTGGTTTATTACACTTAGCATAATGTCCCCCCAATTCATCTGTATCGTTGCAAATGACAGGATTTCTTTCCTTTTTAAGGCTTAACAATATTTCACTGTATGTATGTACCCCATTTTCTTTATCCATTTATCTGTTGATGGACATTTGGATTGTTTCCCTATCTTGGCTATAGCGAATAATGCTACAATAGACACAGGGTTGCAGATATCTCTTTGAGGTCCTTCAATTCTTTTAGGTAAATACCCAGAAGTGGAATTGCTGGATCATAGATAGTTCTATCTTTAATTTTTTGAGGACCCTCCATGCTGTTTCCACAGTGGCTGCACCAATTTACATTCCCACCAGCAATGTATAAAGTTTCCAGTTTTTCCACATCCTTGACAACACAAGTCCCAAACTGGCATATACACCTTTGTAATAATAATAGTGCCTTGCTTTTTATAGTGTTTTCACGGGTTATCATTTTATCTTGATTTTTCTTTCCGGGTGTAAATATAAGCAGTTATTTGTATGTCATGAACTGTTTTCAGCTGTCCTTTTGTGTTTTTGTGAACTAGAATTTCAGTCTTGCAAGTTCACCCTTCCCCGCTTTCTTCCTCCTTCGCTTCCTTCCTCCCTCTCTTTGTGGATTTGTCTGCTTTTGTGTAATAAACATGATTTTAAGAACACTAATGGGATTCAGAGAGGAAGCACATTTTAATGACTGCTTTTAGGCCAACATGGTCCTGTCTTACAGATCACCTCATTTGAACCAAAACAACTGTTCTTGTTTTTTGGGTTGTTTAAGAACTGTTTTCCACTCATGTATAGGATAACTGAATGGAAAACAGTTCTTAAACAAACAACTCGAAAAACAAGAACAGTTGTTTTGGTTCAAATGAGGCCTGAGAATATACGAAGCCTTTCAGAGCAAAAAAGAGAAACAGAAAAAAAGCCATTATTCCTCTTATCCCCACCTCTTATTGACTGATGCTTAATCTAGATTTTGAGTAGAAGCGGGACCATTTTTATTTTTATTTTAAAACTAAAACTTTATCCTAAGTCAGTTAAGAAACATTTTAACTGCTTTACTTGTATTCATTGCTTTCTTTTTTTTTTTTTCCACTAAAAACAACTCTGAATCCTTATTACATAACTTGTTATCTTTAAAAATAGCCTTTTCATTTTGTCTGGACTTTTCTATATAATTTTCAGTCATTTAATTTAATGGAAATTCCTTATTTTCTCTAAGACTTAGCCAGTTTTCTCCCTTTCAGAGAGAAATGGATGAGTTTTAGAAAGGGACGTCTGTTTCTTTCAAGCAAATGTTGACCTCTAGCGGGTCAATAGTGACAACACACTTTTTGAACAATTGGCCGACTTTCTGGGAAGAACGTATTTTGGGAAAGCAGTATAAAGATTGCTAATACAGAATAAAACCAAGAAAAACACAATTTATTTTGCCATATATCCAAATGCATTGGATGAAATTACATAATATTATAGTGGAATTGACTACCTAATAAATTTAAAACTTAGAAACACATAAAACATCATAAGCAAAATTAGAAGTAAATAAACTGGAGAAAACACTTCTAACAAACATGTCATACAAATAGAGCAAAATGTACAAGAAACTTGGAAATCTACAAGGAAAAAAACAGGAAACACAAAGAAAAAATAGATAAAGGCTATGAGTAGGCCATATACACAAGAGAAAATCTAAAAAAAGATACTCAAAGTCATTACCAATTAGAGAAATGCAAATTAAAACAATAACTTATCATGCTCGCATGTTAGTGTGACCAAGAAATGTAGAAAATGTAGGGATTTAGAAAATCTTATGCACTGCCATGGGAATTTATGTTGGAACAACTATCCGAAAGAGCAATTGCAGGTTAGTCAAATTAGGTACTACTTGGAAATTCCACGTGTGTGTGTGTGTGTGTGTGTGTATGTTCCAAAAAATTCTCACAAGCTTGAAAGGGCTGTGCAGGAGGATACTTACTGTAGCACTGTTTACAATGGGACAAGAGAGAGGAAATCTGGGGTGCATCGGGGTGACCCTCGAGGAGCACCTGGGGAAAATAGGAAAGCACCCACGAGTATGTGGTGGGGGAGACTTTCTAGCAGTTAGAAGTAAAGGACTAGATACATACATAGCAACATAGGAAGATTTTTTAAGTTGTGCTAAGTAAAACTAAGAGGCAGAATTAAATGTAATACACACCACCATTTGGTTTGTGTAAATGTAAAATACATGCTTGCAATAATGCGTGTTTTACAGCAGCTCGCATAAAGGATATTCGTTGAACACGCGAGGAAGCTTGCCTGTGTGTGGCGGGGGGAGGAGAGACAGTAAAATGGGAATCAGAAATCAGGATAAAAGGGAGCGATATTGAGAGCATCCCTGAGAAGAGCAGTATCATTACCTCAACTCTCTACAGCTGAGGCCCATCGTCAACTAAGACAAGACAAAACAGAGAAAGGAAAACTTTAACGACCTAGTCAAAAAAAAAAAAAAAAAGACAAAAGGGGGGAGGGGGGCACAAC
>NW_006443262.1:54637-75090 GCF_000325575.1 Pteropus alecto | reverse complement strand
AAACAAACAGAGACTCATGGACATGGACTATAGACTAGTGGTTACCAGAGGACTATAGAGTAGTGGTTACTAGTGAGGTGGAGGAGGAGGGAGGAGGTAGACGGGGTAAAGGGGATCAAATATATGATAGCTGAAGGAAACTGGACTTTGAGTGGTGAACACACAATAGAATATACAGATGTTAAATGGTAATTTACACCTGAAAATTATATGATTGTATTAAACAACGTTACCCCAATAAACTTAATTAAAAAAATATATGATGTGTTCAAAAACTATTTATTGCCCAGGAAAATGCTCATGTAATAATGATATCTGAGAAAAATACAATGCTGGAAAATACATAAAATGTTAACAGTAGTTATCTCTGAACTGTAGTATTACAGTATTACAGGGGATTTTTGTTTACTTCTCCATACATTTCTGTATTTTCTTAAAGTCTATAAAAATATATCTTTCTACTGCAGTGAGAAAACATGCATTGACTTAGGAAACACGGGGCCTTTGGACTTGTGATGAACAAGTAATTTGAGGACGAAAGATGTGACATTTGCTCTAAGCAGAAATACGACCTAAGGATAACAAAGTAATTGCCAGGAGCATTTTTTGTAGTTGCCAGACCTTTAGAAGCCAGACCTTTACAAAATAGAAGCCAGACCTTTACAAAATACATAGTTAAAAAAAAAAAAAGTGGGCAGAACTTATGGTCCATCAGGGCTCCCACTGCTACATCAGGTCATTTACAGGAGCAGTGATATGCAGAGCGAAACGGAAGCACATGGTCTGTGGTCCACTCACAGTCAATGTCAACAGGTCACGTGGCCTGGAAATTTTTGATGGAAAGAGCCAGTGCCCTTTTCAAACATGAAGGGCTTTATCACTACCATTTCTAGTCAAAAGGGATTTCTAGGTAGTTCTCATCATTTCTAAGAAGCCGTATAGTAGCATTTCACCAATGTCAGTTAGAGACATACCTGTAAATCCAAAATTTCAGAAAAGGTAATTATCACTTGAAGAGCTATTGAAGGCAGGTTTATAAAGAGAAAATGATGTGGAGATGAAGGTAATTATACCTGGGTTATATAAACCCAGAAATGCTTTTGCCGAAAACATTTACAGATTATACACTGCCTTACAGAAATTTTGATACAGAAAATCTAAGTCTAGGCCTAATGGAGACAGACTCGCAGTGGAATGTGACAGATTCACTAATGACTAAGACACTTATTGAGTCTCAGTAGCTGACAGTATTGAAATACCTCAGCCTAGAGACCAGTTCTGGTAGGAATCCAACTCCTAAATAACCCTGCGAGTCGATGAACTTAAATTTTAATTCTGGAAAGGTGATTGGGATTCTCAGCAGCGGTGCTGGGCATGGGTGCTATCCAGAAGGACACTGGACATCATGAAGGTACAGTTAGGTAATGAGCACTTCACACGTGGAAAACAGTGATTATAGAAACGGGTGGGAGAGAAGGAAGTGTGGAGGCACCAATGTGGGAACAAGTCAGCTACTTTGTTGTTATAAAACATGATCATCAAAAATCAATAGAATAGAAATGAAAAATATACATCACCTTTTATAAACAGACCCAAAGGTTTACGAAAGGCTGCATGTTTTCTAAAGTCATCACGTTTTCTTATTTCTGAAAACAAATCAAGCACAGCGGTAGTGAGCTATATCATGAACTGGTGAGAATTTTTTGAAAGCTACATGAAACGAGTATTTGGAAAACAAGTTTCTATGAATATGAAGTGATAATTCATAATGAAATAGATGAAAAGAACGAAAGAAAGTTGTTCAAAATTTAGAGGAGAAGACAGTGCAACTTCAGAGCTGCAAGTCCCTGTTTGAAACCAAATGGAAGTGAGCAACATGGAAGCCTTGGATGGATGGCTGACCCTGGACATGCACACGGAGCTCAAGGCTCAGAACCAAGACCAGGCCCTAATGATATGTAGCTTCTCCAGACAGGACCCCCACTTCACTCTTTCATTCATTCATTCATTCATTCATTCTTTCATTCTTTCATTCATTCCACAAATATTTACTAAATACTTTCCATATACCAGGTTCTTTGAAAGATTTAATATCATTGCTTCTCAGTGCTCTGATGTTGTAATTTGCCACAGTGTAAGAAAGGTTTTTTTAAAGAATGTGAAAACAGTTTTTAACTCCCTTTCTATACTGGACGCCCCACCTTCCTGCCAAGGCAGATTTAATTAGTTTATAGTACTATGCCCCTGTTTTTTTTGGTAACTTTTTATTTCATAGCAAGCTGTTTAGTGTTTTGGTCTATCTCCCCACTGATATCTAAGCACCATAGGAACACAGACAATATTCATCCTGGGTTTGCTTCCCTTAAGAGAATCTCTTACACACTATTAGCACTCTATAACTATTTGGTAATATTCAGCTCTGTCTACAGGTCTATGACTCATTGAGCCTCAGTTTACTGATTAGAGAAATGGGTAGGGCAGTTAAGCAAGAGTAATGCACGAGTAATGCACGAGTAATGCACATCGGGTACTTGTGGTGACATGGGCCTTCTGAGCCTTCAGCCCTCCTTCTTCTGGTAACAGTACTTAAATTCCCTTTTGTTGGGGGAGGAAATCCAGAGGACATGACTGCCAGTTGAACTGCAGACTGGGCCAGGGCAATCAAAGGCTCCTTACCCCCTCTCTTCTCCTTGAAATACATGTTCCATCTACGATTCCTGTACTAACAGTCATTTCAAGGATGCAGACTTGAGAGAGTAATAAGTTGGTGAGACTATCTGGACTGAATATACGACTGAACCCAGTTAAGGCATCTACATAAACTTTTAAGATCCTGGTGGGCAGGTACAGGGATCTACTCAACTTTGACCCCAAGACAAGCCACATATATCAGCTCCCTTGCTTATTAAACCCACCGCCTACCAATCTGAGGTGGTCTGCCTCTTTCTTCAGTCTCTTCTTGCCCTCCATGCTTGGATGGGGGCCAGTTTTGAGTTTTACCAGGGGGACTCCTGAGGTTGTGAACCGACGCCTTTGAGAAAGCACACTTTTCACCACTCTCAGGTTATGCGATAGCAGTGATGCTGCATCTACCAGCCCCTTCCCCACACCCTGCTTTCTAGGCTTGGGCATAACCAAAGCCAGATCAAATAGAGCCAATGAACTGTCTCATGAGGTGATTGTGAAGACCAAATGAGAAATGCGTGCGAAAGCTCTTGATCTCTATACACAAACCATAGACCACTATACACAATTAAATATTATGGGCTTTTTCCACTTAACTGATATTGAGACACTATATACACTTTGCATACATTATTTCATTTAATCTTCACAATCCTATGGAGTAGTTAGACTTATTATTCATCCCAGTTTTCAGATAAAAAAACCAAAAAATAAAGAGACTAAAAAAGTTTTCCAAAGTCAGCTAATTGACATCTACTAAATTGTGTAGTCCAGATCTGAATGCAAGTAATATATATGCAGAGCTTAAGCTATCAATCAAGTGAGGCAGTATGCCGGGGATAACGTGAGACATATACAGAGATACAGATACGCACATAGATATACAAAATAACAATGGAAAATCGGTCACAGATGTTTGCTAAGAATATTTATTAGATTTTAAATGATGAGATTAAAGCATGCATTTACCCTCTGCTTCTGAAAATAGAACTGCTGGCTGAGTAAGTTCCCTGGAGGCTGAAAGACCAATAAGTGGACAGGAATTCATTACTCTTTTATTCTGAGAGCAGCTGCTCCATGCAGAATCTGGCTCTCACCACATAAGGACCCCTCTTCTAATCGATGCGACTCCTTTGTTCAAGATGAGCCTCTCCATCTTGTATTTCTCCTCACTAAGCAGTCTGTTACTGGTTTGTTTTTTTCTCACACTATTGATGTATTGATGTCTGTTTCATTGTTTCAGGTTATATTTCACTGACTTTTTCAATAGAAATGTCCCTTCTAGCTATCTGGTGAATGAATGTCCTCCATCGGCTAATATCCTATTGCAAGTCACACTTTCCCACTAAAGTCAAAAAGGTGATATCCATTTTGTGCCTATGGTGTGACTGATTCCAAGCTCACCAGAAAAATGGATAGCGTTCTTTGAATCTTTTGTATTTTTAAATTTTTCCAAAGCAAAACGAAAACAAAAAGTCAAAGCATTGAGATGAAGGAATAACATTGGGCCATTAAAGAAATTCTAGTAACAATCGTTGGAAGGGCCATCGCTGCTCCAAAAGGAGGAGGGGCTTCCTGGGTCTGAGGCGCTGGGCCCAAGACGTGTGGTGTATGAAAGGTCTCATGCAAGAATGAAGGGAGCCTGGCTGTGGTCGCAGAGGCCCTGTGCCCTGTCCCAGCCATTCACCTAGCACTCACCTGGGAATGTAGCTTTGAGGTTCAGGATCAGAAAAAGACATCTGAAGACCTAGAAATTCTTGCTGAAATTGTGCCCACTGTCTTCCTGTTTCCACAGCCCCTCATTGCCTGTTCCCGGCTAGAACTATGTACAGTTCCCCTGGACCTCCACTGTTCACTGGGTCACATCAGTTCTCCTGTGTCATCATAAAGAATACAGGACTCTGGAGTGAGGCAGACCTAGTTCTGAATCACATTTGATTCACATCACATAATATCTTTAGGATATGATACTTCTCTGTGCTTCAGTCTTCTGTAAATGGGGTATTAATAGTTATCTTCCAAAGCTATTTTGAGGATTAAATGAGAATACATAAAAATACAGTAGATTCTAAACAAAAGTTGTTCCTTTCCTTTCTTCCTCCCAAAACATGTCAAAAAAAGAAACAATCCTGAAGGAGATCAGTAAATTGATAACTTTGAAAACATTAACGTGATATCTCTCTATACATAGTGGCCATCAAAAGTGATGGTCAAAAGCACAGAACCTAGAGCCAAACGACCTTTGGTTCAGATAATAAGTTTACCAACCTCTTAGTACTGTTATGGGTATTAAACAAGTTAAGCAGGTAAAACAAACCTGAAACTACTGACTGCTTCTTAAGTGCTGTAATTCAGGACTCCCAGTAAAATGTTTTCCATAGATAGAGAATGAATGTTAGTCAATCCTCTAAAAGAGTTTTGTCAAATATCTATGCCAATTTCTCTAAAATGTATATTTTAGAGCTAGCTATATTATTTTTTAGAACTATCATTTTGTATAAATGAATTACAGTTTTTTTCCAAAGGAAAAAAGAGAGGCTTGTTTAAAATAATATTTCCTCCATAATAGGGAATTAGAACAAACATTTATTCTTTCTGAAACCTATGTCTTAGATTGTTCAAATAATACACATATTGATAACTTTTTTGTTTAATTTGATTGTGAAACAGATTTGCAAATAGCTATATTATTTGAAGCTCATTGAGAGAGAACCTATCAGCAAAGGCCTGAGAGAAATGAAGAAGTGAACTGTGGATATCTAGTGGAAAGGTATTTTAGGAAGAAGGAACAGCATATGCAAAGTCCTCAGGGTGGGAATGTAGCTGGAATATTCGAGATATGGCTAAAGTGGAGTGAAGAAGAGCAAGAGTAGGAGCATTTTGAAGTAACATGTACAAGAAGTCACGAGAATGTTCACGGAAGCATTATTAGCAATAGCCAAAACCTGGAAACAACAGGGTATCTATCAATAGCAGAATGCGTAATTGTAACATAGTTATACAATGCAATTTTACATAGACACGAAAAGAAGAAAGACTGCGGTTTTTCTCAATAACATGGGTGAATCTTACAAATACGTTAGGAAAAAAGGTCAAGTGCTAAATAATAAAAATTGCATGATTCCATTTATATAAACTTTACAAACAAGGCAAAACTAATACAGTTTTGCAGTTGGAAGACAGATTATAGTATCTTTGATAAAGAAAAAAAAATTTTTTTTATTTGAAAGGCAGTCCAAAGGGTTTTCTGGGAGGGCTGAGAGGAAATAATATGGTGTGTTCATTTTGTGATATTCACTTAGCATTTGTGCACCTTTCTGTACATAGGTTATATATCAATTTTTGAAAAGAAAATATATACAATAGTGAATGGAAGAATTTGAGTTAGCAAGTATAGACAATTCTTCCAAGAAATTTTACTGTAAGAGGAGCTGAGAAATAGGACAATAGCCAAGGGTCATTTTAAAGATGAGAGAAATGACTGTTTTGGAAACTTCATTTAATCATATTTGCCATGAATTAAAAACACCTGCCCTATCATCTACTTAATAGGTTTTCTTTAAATTGACTCATTTTTAACTTACTTAAAAAGCAAATTTCATATTAACACTACAGGTATCACTTGCCATAATAGAAGTAATTGTAAAAATATTTTGAAAACAAGTCATTCGATTAAAATAATTAAAAAATGTAAAAACAATTAAATGTAAATAAAAATCAATCTAACCGAGCTGCAAAAGTGAACACCTAAAAATAAGTTCCTCTATTAGAAAACTAGAGCCATTAATGATCAGTCAGAAAAAAGGAGCATTCTGTTCCATGTCTACATAACAATCACCACCGCTTTTCCATCATCATCTTCACTTTTATGCTTTAAGCTTCCATTTTTAACATTATTCATATTGAGTACAAGAGAGGAACAAAGTGAAAGTGAACACACAGACCTCACAACTCTATGACAAAAGGATATTAACTGGCCCAGCACTTGAGTTCATTCCCAATTTTGTGTCTCCCTGGCTTGGGGGGAAATTGATCTCTGAGAAAAGGCCTTCCCATTCTGCCAAATGAAAAGAACCCCCCCACCCCCCCATTTCTTCTTGAAAAGTGCTGGTATGCATACAGGTATGAGAGAAGGGGCTGCTCACCTGTGGCTACAGCAGTGCTTCTGGAAATCAGGCAAAGGTAGGAAGGCATCCCAGAGGCGCCCCCTAAGGATCACTGAATCTAGGATCCCCAATCATCTCCCTGTTCTACATTTTAGAAAACACTGCTCCATAACAATGGAGGCAGTATTTTCCAAATTAAAAATCAGAGTGTGTGGTCTTTCAATAAGACAGATTAAAAACAAAAACAAAAACAAAAACAAAAAACCAGAATGTCCAGTTAAACTGAATTCCAGATAAACAGATTTTCTTTAGTCCCAAATATCACATTAGACATACTTACACACGAAAAACTATCTGTTGATCTGAAATTCAAATTTAACTGGGCCTGTGTTGTAATTTGCTAAATTTAGGGGACAAAGTCAATTAAAATAATATGATAAGTGTCAGGGCAAAGGTCATCAAAGGGTGTTTGGGAGTATGTCAGGGAAGACTTCTGAGACCTATCAACACTGGAATTGAGTCAAGCTGAGAATGTATGGGCCATATCACTCATTTCAGATTGTAATAACACACAATCATGATTTGTGATTTAACTTTCGATGAATACATGTTTTGCCTGCAGAACTAGATCCAAAATTGCTTGGAGACAGGAACCATTTCTTTGTGTTCCCCATACCACCTAGTACCTACAGGTACTGTAGTAAAGGCATATAGTAAATTACAACATGAATTAATTCAAATGGCTTTATCCTCCCAAAGAGTAAAATCTTTTTGTTCCGTGAAATTCCTTTTAACTGTTTTCTTTTTTCGGTTCAATCTTCAAACACTGCAGCCGAGAATCCATTCCGGAACCTTGACAGACAAATTGTAGTGCATCCCTCTTATGTTAGTTTCATGATGGACTCAAATGTGGCTGCAATGGGCACCTTCTTAATGTCTGAGTTTCTTCCTAAGACCACAAAGCTGGACACTAGGTAAAGTGGCGAGGACAGATTTTAGTCAGTAATTCTATTATAAAAGAACGAGTCCAGCACAAGCTTAACTCAACGCGATTTGCACAGATGACTGTGTGGTTTACAGAGAAAATGAGGGAATGGGAAGCAGGTGTGAATGGGGTTCAGTAGAGTCAAGGAAGTGAAAGGTTACCAAAATTGGGAAGTAAGACCTAGTAAAATTCTCCTGCTACTGCTAAGCGGTGCTTATGGGACTTAGGCTCCTACGCTCCTACAGAAGCTGGGAGACGGGCCCTAACTTCAGATGTTGGCTGGGAATTCTTTTGGCAACCTTTTCTCAGAAAGGCACTTTAAGCGGGGCTGGATTGGCCCCATGGGGCTGTGTCCTGGAGCTGTGTTAGCGTTCATTCAAGTCTTTCTTTGTAGGCCAAGGTTCAAGCTTAGCTGAGAAGAGGGCTCAGAGGAGCCTGGCTAGAGATCGGTCAAGGAGAGAATCTTTGTCACTTCCCAGATTATTTACTAATCGCCCTCTCTTTCCTTTCCCAAAGTCTACCGGAAGGGTTCAAAGAATACTGTAACTCAAGCTGAATCTCTCGTTTCCCTGCAGTCCTTTTTTAGGTTTTAAAAACTTCAACACATTCAGGCGGCGGCGCCCTTTGAACTTCAGCAGCTCGGAACTGAGGCTGCAGTCAGGTAAGAACTACAACTCCCAGCAGCCCCGGCGAGAGAGAAAACGCTCAACTTCCCGGCTGCCGTTCCTATTGGGCCATCAGTTCCAGCTCCCCGCGCCCCTTCAAAAGGCCGCAAGAGGTTGCGGCGGGCAGCCGCGCTCGGAGTCGCAGGGCAGTGTGGGCCGCAGTCGCATCCGCCGAGGATGATGCTCGGAGAGGCCGCCGGAAGCGGAGCCGGCGTCGCGGAGCGGCACTCTGACGTCACTTCCGCTGGGCGGGCTGCGGGCCATCCCGCGCAAATTGAAAGGTGTGTCTCTTCGAGCCCTCTAAGTTCCGCTGCTCCCGCTTCCCCATGAGAGTCGGGGGCGTTGGAGACGGGTTTCGGAGCCCCTACCAGGCTGCCCTTCCCGAAAAGTGAGCGGAGCAGGCCGCGCGGAGACTAGGTGAGTTCCTGCCGGTCCCCGCGGGGTCGATCTGCGCGTCCCCCCGTTCCGGGCTCGGGATTCCGGGTCTCAGGAAGGGAAGGGGAGGGTCTGACGTGGTCTTCCACACCCTGCAGCAGAGTCCCGAGGAGCGTGGCGGGGGCGCTGCCCGAGTGGAGTCAGTGGTGTGGGAGTGTATTTGGTCCCGAGGGAACATAGTTGGCCAGGCTAGGGCTGCAGTCCGTGAACCGCGGGAAAGTCTGTGCTCCTTGCAGACGTTTTCTGGCCGGACCTGGCATCCGGTTGTCGGACCCCTCTTATTTCACTGCAGAAGCTATCAGTACAGTTTTCACATTCAATCTCCAAGCTTTTAAATGTTGACAAGTAAATTTTTTTTTTTTTCTTTTTAATGCAGGCCAAAGGAAACGTGTCTTCTGGAATGGGCTTGCGGGCCGCTCCTCGCTCCTGCACACCCGTATGAGATGGAGGAATAGGGAGGGAGGGTAATGAAGTTGTTGCCTCAGGCGGTCTCCTTGAGATGCTGTGTGCCACGTGGCACTCAGTCATTCTTACTGTGCTCACGAGGAAATATTTATTCGAGGATATTTACCTAGCTTAGAAGAAACATGTTTCCTCAAATGTATACTATGTCAGTTTTCCTCAGTGTGAAAAGAAACTCTTTAAGAGACTAATTGTTCTCATACTGTGGCTTGGGGACCACCTGCATCCAAAGTACCTGCCGTGTTTAAAATTCAGAATCCTCCACCAAGCTCCACAGCTAGTAAATTACGGTATGTAGAAGTGGAGTTGAACCTGCGAACTGCTGAAATTCGACAACTGCTGGACTAGAACATCAGAGCTTGCTCAACGGGTGAGGTTGACCTCTGCTCCTGGGCTTCCTTTCTTCCCTTTCTCCCAAACTTAATGTTTGGTGGGAGAGATTTGTTACGAAATGCCAGGCAACTGCACAGTGCCCACTGCTGTCTTTCACTTTTCCTTGTGGGTAGTTGTGGGGAGTGGTTGCTTGGGGAAGGACTGTGACAGCGCCACAATTTCTATACAGAAAGGGCTTAGGGGTTGCAACCTGGACGGAAGTGGGTGAGAAGTTAAAGCATTTGTTCTGAAGCATTTATTCTATTTTTCAGTTGAATTGCCTACCTTCCTACAAAGTTTTGAGTTTCCACTCCTACGCTGATTTGCATATTGGTTCTTATAATGCCTGTTTAGAGGGAATGTGATGCCATACCATGCACAATTTTGTAGAGAAGAGAGGCTCATAATTTTTTAGCACCTCTGTGTTCCTAGTACTCTGTTGAGGGCTTGGAGCACACATGATTCCAAGTGGGAGAGTACTTGGGAAAGAATAAACATTAAGGAAAATAAGTGACATTAGAGATAGGATTAGGGGTTATTATAAAAATTCTAGACGAATTATTTGACGGAGGAGCCCAGTTAAAATATTGAAGAGCATTGATTCTAAAATATCTAAACAGTAACAGATACTATATCAGTTTCCAAGCTTTTTTAAAAATTATTTTTCTAAAACTTTTGAGTAAATATATTTTGCTTTAAATATTGCTATTTTTCCTTTCTCCTCTCATATCATGTAGTTAACTTGCCACAATGGGGATACACGGATTACTGCAATTTATCAAAGAAGCTTCTGAACCCGTCCACGTGAGGAAGTATAAGGGGCAGGTAGTAGCCGTGGACACATATTGCTGGCTTCACAAAGGAGCTGTTGCTTGTGCCGAACAACTAGCCAAAGGTGAACCTACCGATAAGTAAGTTTGGACCTTGTATTCATTGCCAATTAAGAGTGAAACTTGTAATACCTTATTTTCAGAAAAGGGTCATTTTCATTCAATATGAGGTTTATCAAGAAGTGAGAGTGTGTTTTAGAACATTGCCAAATCAAGAATGACTTTTTAGTGTGATCAGGCCTAGTTTTTATTTTGAATAAGCTGGAGTATCAGCATACTGATGGACAAAGACCTATAGGTCTGTGACCAGCAGGTATATCTGTCCCTCCTTTTTTCTGTGGCTAAGATAAACTTTTTAACAGTATTCTGGAAATCCATGATTTCAGAATCCTACTTTCTTGGCTGCAGACAACACACTGCTAAGCCCTGTTAGCAAAGCAAAGGGACAAGGTATTCTGACCTCTTTTTACTTCAATGTGGGCCAAAAATGGTGGCCATGTTGACATCCAGTCATAACCCTGTGACCTCATTTGAGGCAGGACTGATGTCCTCTTTATTTTTCAAATTGAAACATTAGAGAAACGAATACAGTCTCTAGACAGAGACTGCCACAGGGATTTGGACACTAATTACATATTTTCTTTTTTTGCAATATATTACTTAAGCACAATAGACAATTGGTAAAATGTGTAAATCCCGTTTATTTCCTAGAAGAAAGGGAAGAAAGTCATTATCAGATGATGAATGTTTGGGGCTTTCAGGACTATCGAATTAATTTGACCAGAAGTGGCCTGTGACAGTCCATGTGAGATCTGAAGGATCCTGGGCATTTCTGCCACTCCAACTGCTGTGATCATTTTTTTAAAGTATTTTCTTTTCTACCACTAAATTTGAGCAGTTTCGGTGGATTTGAAAACTACAGGTTTTTCATTACCATCTTCAGTGTTTCTTTGAATATTTTTTCATAAGGAGGCGGGGAACTGTATCTCTAGTTTCTTGTAGTTCTTGAGGATTCTAAGATTTTTTGCCTTTGGAAGAGTTATCCAAAGTACAGGGAATATCCTTTATCGTTAGAGATGTCAGAGACTCTGTAGGACCTGCCGTGTAGCTGGCATTCAGCAACTGTTTATTGAACTAAAAAGTTTCAGTACTTTCAACAAAGTATTGTGTATTTTATTTTTTTTCCTATGGCAACTAATAAGTCACATTCGATAGAGTTTATTTTTCTTTTCTTATCTACCTTTGTATGGGAATATTAACCAGAAAAGATCAGAAAATTAGGATAAGCCTATGACAAACCTTTATGACCATTATAAAGAATAAGGTAGATCTATATGTGCTGAGCTGGAAAGATGTCTGAAATATATGAAATGAAGGCACCAGGTATCTGTTTTTATTTTGTCTAGTTTATTAAAAAAAAATTTTCTTTAAAATTCATTGCAATTTTATATTTGCTTTCTCCTATTTTTACATGGTATTTAATCATTGGTCACAATGACTGTTCTATAAACCAGTAGGCCCATCGTCACTGGTTTACAATAAAAAAATAATAAGGGCAGTGTAGTGAATCTTTCATTAAGATGAATATACTTGATTTTAATGATTACCTTTTAAGATCACGCCTTTCTGTTCCTATTTTGAGTTAAAATCTCTTTTTTTAATGAAATCGTGAGAGTTGTAATTCTACGCCTTTCTGTTCCTATTTTGAGTTAAAATCTCTTAATGAAATCATGAGAGTTGTAATTCCGTTTGTTATTTGATTTGCCAAAATAAAAACCTAAATTCAGTATGTGATCCTTGTTTGACTCCGGCACAGGGGTGGGGGGATAGTCACAGCAGTGCTGTGTTGGAGCCGACAGGTGCGTGTTTACTATACACTGTCTCCTAGTTCAGCGAGCCCACGTCAGTAGTGTATCCATCACTGCAGAATATTCACGTCAAGGACGTTGACAGGTGCTATAGGTCAGGTCCCTTTCCCCCTAGAACTGGTTGTTGAATGTTTACCGGGACACCGCTGATCATAAGAAACATTAGGACAATTGGGCAGATTTTAATATAGGCTATATATTAGATGTCTTGGGTGTGATAATGGTATTGTTGGAGGAATCAGGTATGTATTGTATTATTCTTTCATCTATTCAATAGATTTGAAATTTTTCCAAGCAAAAAAATGGGGAGAAAAGGCAAGATTTGGAACCATAAAGCCTTTTAATTTACAGATGAAGAAAGCAAGGCTTGGAGGGTCAGGTAACTCACTGAATGTCATATAGTCCATTAGGGTCCAAGGCAGGGTTTGAACCCAAGTCCCAGTTAGTTTCCATTTCCTATAAAAACATTTACTTAAAAAACAACCTCTTTTCATAATCTGTTTCACCTGTTTTTAAAAAGCGCAAAAGTATTATTTTACAAGATGCAAAACACTTAAATATGTTTTCTTTATTGTCATAGGTATGTAGGATTTTGTATGAAATTTGTAAATATGTTACTGTCTCACGGGATCAAGCCTATTCTTGTATTTGACGGATGCACTTTACCTTCTAAAAAGGAAGTGGAGAAGTCTAGAAGAGAGTAAGTTGCCTCTGATTAATCTGACTTAATTGCATTAAGGTCTGATGCTGTGGTCTGTATAATACTAAATATTTTCATTTTAGTTTGTTGAGATTGTTTATACCCTCGTACATGAATAAATTTCCTTACATGTTCCATGCATGCCAGAAAGGAATGTGCATTGTCCAGTTATTGAGTGAAAGATTTCGTCTGTCTAGTAAATTAAGCTTATTGATTGTGGTGTTCAAATTTCCCACATCTAGACGTGGTTCCATAGTGTAGTGATTAGCACATCTGCTTTACATGCAGAAAGTCCTGGGTTTGCACCCCAGTGGAGCCACGGTCCATGGTCTATGGCCATGCCACCCTGAACAAGCCCAGTGTCTTATCTCGGAAGCTGAGCAGGGTTGGGGCTGGTTAATACTTGGATGGGAGACCACCTAGGAAGACCAGGTGCTGTAGGCATAAATAATAATAAAAAAAAAAATTCCATATCTTTACTGGCTTTTTATTTTTATTTTTTTATGTGTGTCTTCTTAATTCATCAATTACTGAGGAAAGTATGTTAAAATTTCACTGATAGTGGGTTTGTTAATTACCTTACAGTTATGTCAATTTTTTGCTTTATTTTGAAGCTATTTTATTGGTTACATTCAGGTTTAGAATCTTACATTTTTGTAGTGAAATGAAACAATATGTAGTGACTCTGTTTATGCTTTTTTCTGAAAACTGTTCTGTCTGATATTAGCATATTCATAATAACTCTCTTGTGTTTATTCTTAGCATCTTTCTGTTAACCTTCAGCGTTACTGTTATTGGTTTTTATGTTTGTCTCCTATAAAGAACACATCACTGTATTTGTTTTTATCCATTCTGTCAATCTTAGCCATTTTAATAATCTTTTCAATAGAAAATTTTATTCATTTTACAATGATCATTAGTTACTAATATATTTTGACTTATTATTTCTCTTGATGTTTTATATTTATTTCACCTTTCTTTTTCTTTTTTTTGGGGGGGGGTAACTCCTACCTTGCTTCACTTCTAGATTGATTGTTTTTTTCCACCCTTATTATATTGTCTCTTGTATCTAGTTGAAAAGTGATGCATTCTATTTCTGTTCTTTCAATAGTTATATTAGAAATTTCATCATTCATGTTTAACTTAATAGAATCTAGTCATTTTACAATAATGGACTTTAGAAAGACATTCTGTATTTAATGAAACCACTATTCCACCACATTCATCTCTTCTTTTTTCCCCCTATATTAGCTTTTAGATCCAGGAGTCATTGTATTGCATAGGAAAGACCAGTGGGCATAGCTGTGAAAGGCAGTGTGAATTACACCCAAAGAGAAGTAAGCCTCTCTGTGGGAGCATTTTTTAAGAGGTGCTTCTGGTCCAGCCTCAGAGAGAGGGTTCTTCAGGCCTAGGTTTTTCAGTCTAGCTGTACCTAGAGGGTCTGATTCTTCAAATCAAAACTTCATAAAGCTTATTAAAAGATTAACAGGGCGGTGAACATATGTACATATTTCTCATTATTGAATTGTATATTTGAAACTTATAACAGGGCGGTGAACATATGTACATATTTCTCATTTTCGAATTGTATACTTGAAACTTATATAATTTTATTAACCAATGTCACCACAATAAATTTAATTAAAAAAAGAAAAGATTAACTGAGACCAAGACCTAGTATGAATAACATAGTTTACTAAATATACTTTTGATGAAATGTTGATTAGTTCCGGTTTAGTTCTAAAAGGATTGGTGACAACCCTAAACCAGTGTGGCTAAGGGACTGATTCCAACGACACCCCACCTGGGCATACCCCATCATGTTCTTAATTCTAGTCACAGACAGTGACAGATTTTCCTCTTGCTAATCTCAAGAATGGCTAAAGAGGGTTTCCACTGTGTGAATCTAGCCTGAGTGCTCTTTCTGTCTTCTCTCTGCGGGATCAGCTTCCTCTGGGAGGGGCCTTTATAATCCTTTTCTACAAAGTCTTCTCATCTGTGGAGCCCAGTCTAAAAGTGGAACTAGGGGATTTGTGTGCGTATATATACATGCATTTACTTAAAAAACCTCATGAGTTTAGACCGATAACTTCCAATTCAAATTCAGGGTACAGGATTTTTACTTAATTTCTGTATTTCATCTGTATCTCCCTCCTTCCTTCCAGAGATTCCTTGTTTTTAAGTGTAAAGGGCATGATAAAGTTAGAGTATCTTTTAATTATAGTAGTTCTCCTGTTATCCACGAGAGATACATTCCAAGATCCCCAGTGGATGCCTGAAACCCCGGAGAGAACTGAGTCCTGTTATACTGTTTGTTCCCATACACACATACCTACGATAAAGTTTAATTCATAAATTAGGCACAGTGAGAAATTAACAGCAATAACTATTAATGAAACATAACAATCGTAGCAACATACTGTAATAAAAGTTATATGAATGTGGTCTGTCTCTCTCAAAATAGCTCAGTGTACTCTAATCCTTCTTGTGATGTGAGATGACACAGTGCCCAAGCGATGAGATGAAGTGAAGTGGAGACACTAGACAAAGGGATGATTCATGTTCTGGGCAGGAAGGAGCAGAACGGCATTGAGGTTTCATTATGCTACTCAGAAAGGCGCACAATTTAAAACCTGTGAATTATTTCTGGAATTGTCTATTTAATATTTTGGGTCCACATTTGAATGTGGGTAACTGAAACTGTGAAAAACGAAACTGGGGATAAGGGAGGACTACTGTACTCATTTATTTTCTCCCACATTATACTCAATAGTGGATTCAAAATAAAATACTAATACTACCACTACCGATACGATTATTGCAAATAGTTAAAATTTCATTCCTTTTCTTTAGCATATGCTCTCTCTGTCCCCATTTAAAAAATAGTGGTACTAACCCATCAGAGCACATAGCTATTGTTCTCTCCCTATTTAACCCTTATTTAGTCTTCATTCTACAAATTATCATGTTTCATGATTACTAACAGTCTTTATACCAGTGCCTCTCATGTAATTTTGTTTTTTCTGAAGTTTATTGTCTATTAGATTTCAGAGCAGCTCATAGAAAGGAGATCAGAGTCCTCTGTAGTCGTAGCTTGTGCAATACCAGCTTTATTATTCTTGCACTTTCAAATGAGTCAAACTTTTCTTTATTCTAGGAAAATTTCTTGAATTATAGTTTTATTACAATTTCTCGAGTCAGCCTCTTAATTTTTTTCCTTTGCAGAAGACGACAAGCCAATCTTCTTAAAGGCAAGCAGCTTCTCCGTGAGGGGAAAGTCTCAGAGGCCAGAGAGTGTTTCGCCCGTTCCATCAACATCACGCACGCTATGGCCCACCGAGTGATCAAGGTACGGTAAGCTGGACGAGGAATACAGCCAGAGCAGCAGATGGCTAAGGTCATTTATGCTGATTGTAACTTGTTTATTAATGAGAGAGAATGAAGGGGGGAAAATGATCGTAGACCAAACCTCCAGGAGAGGGCAGATGGCAGAGGAAGAGGGAACATTATCTTTAGATAGAGGAGTTCAACAGTTTCCAAGGGAGAAAGCCTAAGGAATAAGCAAAGCTCCCCCTTTTTAGATAACTCATTTAGATAAACTCCATCAGCATGCTATCCTGTCCGTAGAGCTAGAAGGGATGCATTCCTGGGGTTCACTCCCACCCCACTCTCATGTAGTCTTCACCACTCACCCAGCCTGCCCCCTCGGACAACTGTCAGAGGTCTGAGGAAGCAGCCTGGGGACTCAGGAGCTCTGTAGGTGTCTAGGCTGCTTGATCTACTCTGCTCAGAAGCTGCTTTTTTGTCACTGTGAATGTTAGTGTCCATGTGCCCACAATCCCTGCCCTCACTTCCCCATTTCAATAAACAAATGGGAGGATAAATATAGTGATTAGATTCTGTAGTTTATCAGTTCACTGTCAGATAGACTTTTGTAATTTGACAAGAGAACCTGTTACTTTGTGAGGAAAATATATTCAAAGCTCCAAACACATGTCTTGTATACTTTTGGAACATAGCCATCCTTAAGGTAGAAACTTTCTATAACTTGAAATAATTAACTTTTGTAGTTTGTAGTTTTTTGCCTCCCTCCCCCAAATGTATAGCAGTATTTCTTTTCTCCACATTTATAAATTGATTTTTTAAAAAGAAACCTCTTGGTGGCTATATTGATTTGTTCAATATACGCTAAGACTAAAAGTAGAAAAACATACTTCAAAAGAAATGATTTTTGAAAAATAATATTAGTGTGTGCATGATGAGGCTGTTAATAAAATGGATTTGAAACGGGAGGTTGTTTAGTTCTTTCCAGTTCTGTAGATTGACTGTGATGGTCTCTCACAGGCTGCTCGGTCTCAGGGAGTAGATTGTCTCGTGGCACCTTACGAAGCGGATGCACAGTTGGCCTATCTTAATAAAGCTGGTATTGTACAAGCTATAATTACAGAGGACTCTGATCTGCTCGCTTTCGGCTGTAAAAAGGTACTTAAATCATGTAAATCAAGAGGCTAAACTTTTTCCTCTCCAGTAATATTTAATATCTGCAATTAATATCTACTTACAGTGCTAATAATTATTTTAAATGAAGTGTTTTGCTGCTTGACATTTGTATCATCCAGGTGCTTTTTCAGAGTAAGCCCTTAAGGTTAGAGCATTTTGTTGTTGTTTTGGTCAAATTCTTTGGTAGAATGTAGACTTACGGGTCTTATGTTTTAATAATGGTAACTTATATGCTTTATATTTTTCAGTTAGGTTGGGTAAATTATCTACTAATGGGATACTCTGTAGTTATTTAGAATTATGTATAAAATTAATGGAAAATTTTATGACATATTAAGGGGAAAGTTAAGATACAAAAGTATAGAGTGATCTCATTTTTGTTAATATCTATGTTATTTATATTATATACGTCATAGATGACTAGAAGGATCTATGTCAAAGGTTAATGCTGGGTAACAGTGAAAGATGAGAGATTTCGGAAACTTGTTTATTATTTATGAATTTCTGTGTTTTCCAAAATTTCTACAATGAACATGTAATACTTTAGGAATGAGAAAAAGGGTTACTTTTGAAAAAAAGTCACAGTGAGAAGTAAGGGGAAATGCTCTCTGTATGAATTGCTGTTGGATCACCATGACGACCCTGTGGCATAAGCAGGAAGAGATGCAGAAAACGTATTCCTCATGTCCGAGTCACAGCCTATCCTCAGTTTCATTTTCTTCCAAATTTAGCACGAGCCTCTCTCTCACTGTCATGATGAAGAACAAGAAGGATTTCTTCAAAATGTTACAATGAATTAGATAATGAAAAATAAAAATGACCCTCATCGGTATTAACGATTTCCCTTCTTTTTGAAGGTGATTTTAAAAATGGACCAGTTTGGAAATGGACTGGAAATTGATCAGGCTCGGCTCGGAATGTGCAGGCAGCTTGGGGATGTGTTCACAGAAGAGAAGTTCCGTTACATGTGCATTCTTTCAGGCTGTGACTATCTCTCGTCACTGCGTGGGATTGGATTAGCAAAGGCCTGCAAAGTACTAAGACTAGCCAATAATCCAGATATTGTCAAGGTAAGAGTGCCTTACCAAGTGTCTTATTCGGTTTCTGAAACACTTCTTAAATAATAGAAAAGACATTCAGAATATAGATTTTAAATATCCCATTATGTCAATAGCCAATAATGTGTCACCGAAAGGAGAAAATGACTAAAATACTAAAACTGCTTTTGGCAACTGGTGAACCATCTTCTCAGCAATTGACAAACGAATAGTAATTTCTTAAATTGCTTTTTTAATTTTATTATTTTTTAATAATGTTTTTTACTTTTCAATTATAGTTGGCATACAGCTATATTAGTTTCAGGTGTACAACATAGTGATTAGACATCAATACAACTGACAAAGTGATCACCCTAATAAATCTAGTAGCCCTCTGACACCATACATAGTTATTACAATATTATTGACTGTATTTCTTATGCTATACTTTGTATCTCCATGACCGTTTTTGTAACTACCGATTTCTACTTCTTAATCCCTTCTCCCTTTTTAACTTCCCCCCAACTTCTCTCATCTGATAACCCTCAAAATGTTCTCTGTATCTGTGAGTTTGTCCATTTTCTGTTTATTTCATTCTTTAGGTTACACATGTGCATGAAATCATATTGTCATTTCTTTCTTTTATCTGACATACTCTAGTCAGCACAGTACCCTCAAGGTCCGTTATAAAATATCTTTTCCCATTCCTTTACTTTTAGTCTGTGTGTGTCTTTTAATCTGAAGCGTGTCTCGTGTAGGCAGCCTATGAAAGGGTCTTGTTTTCTTATCCATTTAGCCACCCTATCTTTTGATTGGAGCATTTAATTCTTTTTCATTTGAAGTACGTGTTGATAGATATGTAGTTATTGTCACTTTATTCATATTTTTGATACATACTTTTTCTTTTTCTTAAATCCGTCTAACATTTCCTATAATACTGGCTCGATGGCGATGAACTCCTTTAGTTTTTTCTTATCTGGGAAGCTCTTTATCTGTCCTTTGATTCTAAATGATAACGTTGCTGGGTAGAGTAATCTTGGTTGTAGGTCCTGGCTTTTCATCACTTTGAATATTTTGTGCCAGCTTCTTCTGGCCTGCAAGGTTTCTGTTGAGAAATTGGCTACCAGTCTCTGTTGAGAAATTGGCTAACAGTCTTATGGGAGCTTCCTTGTAGGCAACTAACTACTTTTCTCTTGCTGCATTTAAAATTCTCTCTTTGTATTTAACCTTTGGCATTTTTATTATGATGTGTCTTGGTGTGGGCCTGTTCATCTTTTTTGGGAATCTCTGAGCTTCCTGGGCTTGTATGTCTATTTCCTTTATCAAGTTAGGGAAGTTTTCAGTCATTATTTCTTCATTTAAGTTTTCAATTCCTTGCTCTCTCTCTCTCTCTCTCCTTCTGTTACTACTATGATGCAAACGTTGGTAGCTTGATGTTGTCCCATAGGCGCCTTAAACCATCCTCATTTTTTTGGATTCTGTTTTCTTTTTGCTGTTCTGATTGGGTGTCTTCTTCTACCCCATCCTCTAAATTGCCAACCTCTAAAAGGCAGCTTGAATGGCCCTGCACGTTGGGTGGAGCGGGGTCTCAGAATCACCTGGGTGGGTAACCAGTGTTATCTAGGTCGATGGAGACCCAGATATGGCACCCATCTGCATCTGCGCACTGGGAGTGGGAAGGGCTCAACCAAGGAACAGTGCCCTCTGCCAGCACTTCTTTCTGTGAGAAAGCCGTCCCTCCACCCTGCTCTGAAGCCCAACAACTCAATGTCTCCCCATACGTCCCTGGCACTCCTCTAGCCGCTGCC
>NW_006443262.1:15237-53793 GCF_000325575.1 Pteropus alecto | reverse complement strand
TTTCTGTGACATTAGGATTAGAGACAAGTTCTGTTTAGAAATAACTCCAAGAACAGTTTTTATATTTTATTTTCACATTGAAAACCAGTCAGATTTGTTTCAGCCTCAAAGAGCCTGTTTATTTAAAATTAAATTGATGCCGGCAGCGAGCTGCACTTCTTTTTCTAAATGGGAAATGGATTACAGTGTACCATCTTTTGATTTCTGTCCTGTTTATATGAATTATAGAAATTAAAACAAAAATTAAAATATTTCTTAATTCATCTAAAATTAATAAGTACATTGCATGTTAACATAAATAGCATATTTTTATGTGAATCTCTTTAATGTGGCTTCATAGAGGACAGCTGGATTCTCATATCTACTTCCTCATGCAATCTAATGCAATATCGTGTGTCTTGGATCCTCTGGAAAATTCAGAGATACCTTATGTCACTGCTCTATAATTTCTCTGAAGTCTTTACCTTAAAAAAATCAGCATCCATTAAAGGAGCTTACATTCCCCTTCGGGTGGTTCTCCGAAGCCCTCTGAGTTTGTAGAGCAGGGTTCCCATTTTCTGTTTCCGAGAGCGCAGAGTGTGAGTCCTCAGGATTAAGCGTGGAGGGAGGCTCTCTGGAGGGGGACATGGCGGCAGCGGAGCAGCGTGTCCTAACTAGCCCGTGACTCCAGGATCACCAGTTCTCTGGGTCTCCCTTCTTCGTCTGTGAGTTTGGTATAAAATATTTAAAACCATTTCCAGCTCTAATCTTCCATGACTAACAGGAGTTAGAATGTCTTGTTTTTTAAAAATACGATATAAGAATACTTGGGTTTTTTTAATTCTCATGTTTTGTATGTTGTTCGTTTTTTGCTTTCTGAACGAAAGGAACTTTGAGGGTAAAGAATATATCTTAAAGTTACACCAAGGAATATCAACTTGATGTGTAACTGAATTTTTCATTCTTTGGATTAGTAATAGAAAAACCAAAGAAAATACTGTTACAGAGACTTAGAATTTTAAGTGATATGACATGGCTGCGTTTGCTTGCTGGTGTAGGTTTTTCATGTAGATAAAAGTAATTGCTTTTTTTGTTTTTCTCCATCCTCCTCCACCTCCAATGTAAACTGACTGATGCTGGGGTTAATATACTCCCTATTCTTTATTTATAGATAACTTGTAAATATTTTTACGTCCATCATTAGGTTATCAAGAAAATCGGACATTATCTCAGGATGAATATAACAGTACCAGAAGATTACATCAAGGGATTTATTCAGGCCAACAATACCTTCCTTTATCAGCTAGTTTTTGATCCCATCAGAAGGAAACTCATCCCTCTGAATGCCTATGAAGCCGATATTGATCCTGAAACACTAAGCTATGCTGGGCGGTATCCTTTCTGAACCAGAATGGTAGAATTTCGCACTTCTTCCATATATTTATGTTGCTTTTTTTAGTGAGACATTCTGTAAAAAGCTTGCAAATTGTTCTTTGCTTTCTTTATAATGAAATCTGTGTTTTGTTATTTTTAATTACCATGCTAGTGAAAATTTAGAGCACCTTTTTTTGTTTATAAATCTGAGGCTCATTCGTTATAACTTGCTAATTACTTAGATTGACTTGACAGAAACACGTCCAGCGTCAGTCCCTTAAGGTATGTATTCCAGAGGTGGAACTTGAGAGACACTCACGGCAAGCAAGCTCGATTTATTAAGAGAAGCATCCTGGGCACAGTGCTCCAGCTTAGGATGCTCTTCCTACAGCCACCACCACCGCCACTCGTGACACTCAGGGCGATGCATGGCCCAGAGTCACTCAGCTGGTGGCCAGGATTTCCTCTCCATCTTCCTTAAAAGGGAGTAAATGATGACTTGGGTATTTACTTCAGTAAACAGCCAACTCTTGCAGTGACAAAGATGAGTAAATATGCTTATGGTTTCAGTAATGCTGAATGTAGAAGTAAGCAGGGTCCATTGAAGTCCTAAACCTGAAAATTTTGGGGGGCAATAGGATACACTCTTCTGTCTTAATATAGTATCATTTGTTAATAAAAGCCTTTTTCCTTAATCTTACCAACGTAGATATGTTGATGATTCTATAGCTCTTCAAATAGCACTTGGAAATAAAGATATAAATACTTTTGAACAGATAGATGACTATAATCCAGACACTGCTGCGGTAACGTTTTATTGATTTCTTTCTAAAAGAGCACATTTTGGTTATGTCTCAGGAATTATGACCAAAGGCAAATCTTTGTTTAATAAACATCTTTTAAGCATTTCTATATCTAGGCATTATACAGATTTTTAATTGTAAACAACTTGATGCTGGAGAAATTATGTCTTTTATAACATAGGTATATTGGTTAAGTTTCTTAAATTAAAAGATAACCATATTGTGTATTATCAGACCTTGAGAATTGAACATTTCCTTTGATGCCTTTTTTCTCATCTTACCCTGTTCAGCCTCTGGCTTTTGGTGTTGTCGAAGACTCAAACCTAGAAACACTGCCTGTGGGAGCACAGGCTGGTTTTTCACTCATTCACAGCTTAGCAACGAGCACCCCTTTTGTGTCTGAGCCCTCTCCTTTTCTCTTCTGCTTTTTCCCAGTTGTATACATCCCTTACGGTGCTTTCTCTCCATTCTCTTTTCTGTTCATATTTTCATTCTGACTGTTCTTTTCTGTTTATATTTATTCTCATACAGCCTCTAATCTCTGTACCAGCTCTATAATTCTAATGTCTCTTGAGTCTCTACATAAATGACTTCCTATAACCTTAAATCTAGCCACAGTCAAAGACATTCTTCATTCTTTATCAGCTTTTCTCAGTAACATTTCTTTTTTCTTTTTAGCACTTACTACCATATAATTTATGTCTCTAGTTTATTATTATTCCCAAAAGAATGCAGTCTTCCTAAAGCAGGGTTCTATGACCTTTTATTGCTAAGTCCTTACAGGCAAGGATTATTTTGTTTTTGTACTTCAGAACACTAGCTAACCTACTATAGTGCTTAATAAATGCTTAGGAAAGGACTGAATTAGTGAGCAAGGGTAAAAAGGCCTGGAATGGACTGGAAGCTATGAAAAAGAAAAAAGTATCAACCAGAAGACAACTAAAAGTAGCAAAAGGACTTAGCAATGAAAGCAAGCCAGATTATTTTTCAAGTTATGAGAATGAAAGAATGTAACTCAGCCGTCCCCAACCTTTTTGGCACCAGGGACCGGTGCTCCCATGAGAATCTAATGCCTGGTGATCTGAGGTGGAGCTGAGGCGGTGATGCTGGTGCTGGGGAGCAGCTGCAAATACAGATGAAGCTTCACTCGCTCCCTCGCTGCTTACCTCCTGTGCAGCCTGGTTCCTAACAGGCCATGGACTGGGTACCTGGGGGTTGGGTACTCCTGATATAAATGACATTCATTCAACAAATAAATGTGGCAAATATACCAGTACTAGCTGGCAATAAGCCCTTTCTCCGAGAAAGTTTTATGTAAGACTCAGTAGTAGCTTTTGTTTCTCCCTATTGTCCACTAAAGATGATACCAAGTTTAGGTCTCATAGAATCTAGGATTTTGTAAGTTAGATTGTTTTGATTGGAACTCAGTCAATGTCTAGAGGTGAGGTAGTTGACTACTTTAAATACATAATTTTGTGATTTTAACTTTCAGGTGCTTTGTCAAAGGTATGTAAATGATTATTTAGAGCACATTGCCAGATGATTATTAAATACTATGTGTTGAAATAATGCTCAGATTTTAAAAGTGCTTTTTTTTCTATCCATATTTCTTCATTGCAGTCTCATTTCTTGCATCATTCATCTTAGGAAGGTTTATTTTTTATTTCTTAGAAATGAGCTAACAAGGTCACTTGACCTTTGTTAGAAGAGAAACAAATCTAGGAATACAAGATACATTTAACGGAGAAGTATAGGACCAGAAAAATAGAAACTGTTATTAGAGGACCGGTATTTTATCAATAAGTTGTTCTTTTTACGCGTAATTTTTAATTATTTGCTTATATGTTGATACAGAAGGAAATAAATTATTTTTCTTCAAGTAACCTTTTCCTTTTACTATTTTAGCCTGCCCAATCAAGAAGTCATAGTTGGAATGACAAAGCATGTCAGAAGTCATCTCGTGTTAATAGCATTTGGCATAGGAATTACTGTCCTAGACCTGAGCTAGGTATTGTTCCAAATGCTACAAGATTGAAGGAAAATCCAAGTACCGTGGGCATCGAGCAGGTGATTAGCACTAAAGGGTTAAATCTTCCAAGGAAGTCAGCCATTGTGAAGAGACCAAGAAGTGGTACGTACTTCATTTTTGTGAAATACTAGTGAGAACTGGTCACATTTAAGAAATCTTTGCTAAACGAAGGTCACTAAGACTTTCTCTTATTTTCTTCTAGAAGTTTTATAGCTTTGACTCTTACTTATATTTAGGCCTTTGATCCATTTTCAGTTAATTTTTTATATGGTATGAGGTAAGGATCAAGGGTCATTTTTTTGTGTGAATGGCAATCCTGTTGTCCCAGCACCATTTATTTAAAAGGTTACCCTTTCTTTATGGAATTGCCATAGCACATTTGACGATCGACCCTATATGTGTGGGTCTGTTTCTGAAGTCTGTCGTTCTGTACCATTGGTCTCTTTTCCTATCTTTATGCCATACTTTACGACATACTGTTTTGATTACTGTAGCTTTATAGTCAATCTTGAAAGCAAGTAATATAAGTTCCCTAAGTTCTTTTGAAAAGTTGTTTTGGTTATTCTGTGTTCTTTACATTTCATATAAATCTTAGAATCAACTGTCTGTTTATATTTTTTTTAAAAAACAGCCTGCTGTGATTTTGATTGGGATTTAGTTGAATATATATATAGATCAATTCAGGAAGAACTGATATCTGAACAATATTGAGTTTTCTGGTCCACTTAAGTCTTCAGCAGTGCTTTGTAGTTTTCACTGCACGGGGCTTACACATCTCAGATTTATCCCTATGTTTCAGATTTTTGATGCTATCATAAATGATAGTTTTATTTCGATTTCTAGTTGGTCATTGCTAATATATAGAAATAGAATTGATTTTTGTATATTAACCTTGTATTCTGCAACCTTGCTAAATTTATGGGTTAATTTTGGTATCTCATTTTTAGACCCCACAGGATTTTCCATATAAACGATCATATCACTTGCAAGTAAAGATATTCTTCCCTCTCCTTTTTCAGCCTACATGCCTTTTATTTATTTTTCTTGCCTGCTGGAACCTCCAATATAATGAACAGAAGTGATGAGAATGGAACACTAAGTGTTGGGAAGAGTTTTGATTTGATTTAGTTTTTTCATAATAGAATATGTTTAGAAATAGAACAATTGAAATCTGCTCTCTCTTCTTTTTACCTCAGACATTTGCATGAATGAACAAAAGACTAACAACACAAAACAAAATCCTTTGCAAACTTTTAGTTCATGCTTTTATTTTTTTTAAGTTTAGATATAGATTATACATGTTTGGCCAAAATGTCCTGATTCTTATGAACCTAAAAATTTTTTATGATATCTCTGAACCTTTGTTTTCTCTTCTGAAATGGGAGCGATATTGCCTGTTTCACAAATTCTTGTATATGTTGTATAAGATAATAAATAAAAGCACCCAGCACATAGCAAGTGCACTGCACACGTTAGTTCCTTCCTTCCCTCCTGCTACCAGGAAGATAGACTGTTCTTTTTAGGCAGAGGGTTCATTATTAGTAAATTCTTTATTCCAGACTAAGTCTGCCTTATTAAACTTCAACTTACCAATGGATTTTATCCTCTGGTTGAACACAAAAATCAAACTAGATAAAGTTAAATCCCACTTTTACATGATAGCCCTTCCCATGTTTAGAGACAGCCATTGTGATTGTGACCTTCCTAAAATTTCATTTCCAAGCTAAAAGTTCTTATCTATTCCAGGTTTTGCTTTGGCTACAAATACAGGTTTTTAATAATTGTGTAACTATTACAGTGAATGAGTTGAGATGTGTTCCACTTACACAGTGCATTTTTAGAATGGTGGCACGATTTCAGTTCGTCATCCAAAGGCTGCAATTTTATTATTGCAAACTAAGATAGTGTTAGCTTTTGTTAACATTCTCGTCATTTCGCTGGCATTTTCTGAGTCAAAATCCACCACGTGCCATTACAGCTACAATTATACTTTTAAATGTGGGTTAAATTATTTCTATTGAGGTCATCTGAATTAATTTTAATCCACTGTTCTGCCCACTAATATTTTTTTTTCTTTTTTGAATCCTTGTATTATCTTCTAATATATAGGTATTATCTATGTCAGCTGGAAATTTGAAAAGTATGAAGTTTTGGTTAAAATGTGTTTGTTTAATGTACTGTTTAACTGAATCAGAGTGAGTTTGGAACCTAAAGCACTGTGTAGAGACCGTCTTCCTTTCATAGTCTTTCAGGGCTGTTCAACGTGCTGCAGAGCCACGTAACTAATGTACAGTAGATTTTGCGCTATATTGTCCACTGGGGTAAAATGAGAGACACTGAAATGTCTCGCTCAGTTCCAGGTTTACTACATCTACAGCATCCCCTGAATAGCTAGTCTAAAGCTGATCACGAAAAGACAGTGAGGTTAGTGTGGCATGGCTTTTCCTCGGAGAAGCCTTGCTGTGGCTCCTACATTTGTTTTTTCCTTTTCTGTGAGGGCTCACAGTTCCCTGCATAATAAACAGGTGTGGGCTTTTGCCATCAGTCAAAATCAAGTTTGCTGATCTATATATCCCTTTTTTAAAATCTATACATTTTTAAATTTGAGGAACCATCTTCCTGTCTCTAGTATTTTGGTGCCCCCAGCCGTTTTTACTGACTTCTTAGAGTAGTAAGCATTTACTGCTATGTGAGTGGAAGCTGTTGAACTAATTTCAAACTCTTTAGTGCTCTATGTCCTTGCCATCTCTGGCTGTAGCCTTTTGTATTATTTCATCTTATTTATTCTAATACCATAGAATATAGTTGCTGCACAGCAGTCTTCTAGGGCCCCACAAGTAGGTAGTAAGAGTCAGAGCTACAGCACAGATTACTTCGGACTACATGACAGTCACATATACCTCATATGCACACCACATAGATGGTGTGTATAAATAGCTACTGGTTCTACTGGAACATTTTTTAAATCAAACATTAAATTATACATGTACATGTTCATTGCCTTAAAATTGTTTTTTGTTTGTTTGTTTATTTTACAGTCCCTTGGCGTAAAGAGTATATAGCCTTACAAAGTTGATAGTTTCCTGAAATTTTGGTTTGGGAATTTTACATAAAATCATACAAATGATTGACAGTAAATCTTAGCTAATTTGTGAAATTGTAAAGTACAGTTAAGGAAATTTCTTTTTTAAGTTATCCTTGGATTTTCTTTTCTGATGCATAGTTAAAAAAAAACAAGACTTCATCCTTAGAACAATGGAACATGAACTGTACAGAAACAAAGGTTTATTAATAATTTTGTTTTTAGAAGAACTGTCAGAAGATGATCTGTTGAGTCAATATTCTCTTTCATTTACAAAGAAGACCAAGAAAAATGGTTGTGAAGGTACCGAATCACTGAACTCTTCCAAAATATTTATTCCTGACCCGGTAGATGGAATTACTATTAAAAAAAGCTTAAGCACACCGCCTACAACAAGAAATAAATTTGCAGCATTTTTACAGAGAAAAAATGAAGAAAGTGGAGCAGTTGTGGTGCCAGGGACCAGAAGCAGGTACGTTATACTGATAGAATGTTGTTTGTCTGTTGTGTTATATACGCTATGGACATGTATTTTAATTGACTTAACTAAACAATTAATCTAGTGGAGGCAGGTGTAGGGCCTGGCTTGATCCAATTACAGGTTTTATCATGCATTGCCTTAGTTCAGACCTAAATGCACAGCTTTTCCCTCGAGCTTCTGTCACTTTTATAATCTCTGTAGAACCAAAATAAGAATTGTAGACTGTATTACATTTTGAATTAGAAAAATTCTGTCATTTTTGGGAGGACTTTTTTGTTTCCACTTTTTTCAGCTTTTTAAGAGCTGAATACCATTTGGCAAAGTATTGCCAGAAATGTATTTAAATACAGATGACTGTAGGAGTTCTAATATTGAGAACTTGATGCAATACTAGGTGTTGGGTTACAAAAATGAGAGGCGTGGTTTTTATTCTTGAGAAGCTTGTAGTGTAATTGGAAAAACAGGCCCATAAACAAAAACTTTTCATGCAGTGTGTTAAGCACAATGATAAAAGCCTGCATGAGGTGTTTTGAGGGCCTTAAAGGGGCGTCTAATGCTGAGTCAGTGGTTGGAGAGGTGAGAGGGAACGGCCGAGTGTAGGTGCCGTTACTTCGGCTCAGATGACTCGTGGAGTGAAACGGACCAAGAATGCGTCTTGTGCCTTCCCACAGTCGAACAGTGGGGCAGAGGGTGGCGCCAAGCGACAGCATATGGGGCATGGAGCCGCGCTTGCCGTGATCGCAGCCATTGTCACTGCTGCTAAAAGGCATCTGGAAAAGGTCGATGAGGGAGCAGAAATAAGCAGGCCAGTTCGTGGAAGGCTGGTAAAGCAAGCTGAGAAACTGTTAGCTTTTAGAGGTGATGTTCCAGAAATATTTAAAGGGTTTTAATCACAGGAGGGATATGACTCGATTCTTGGTTTAAATAGACCACTCTGAGCACACTGAAGAATGGGTTTACAGGGCCAGAGTGGAGCAGGAAGATGGGTTAGGCCCTTGCCATAGTCCCTGCGGGTGGTGATGAGTTTGAAGAGCCAGTATAACCTCAGGTTTAGGAATTTGGACCCTGGAGTTAGAGCACCTGAATCTGAATCCTCTCCTGTTTACTCATGAGATGTTCGATTTGGGCAAGTAACTTCTGGGTGCTTTGGTTTTCTCTTTTTAAAAAATGGGCTAACAACTTAAACAACCTCAGGGTCTTTGAGGGGATTAAATTATTACTATAAATAAACTGCCTGAAACCGTGCCTGTTGACAAACATCAACGAAAGGCTCTTGTTTTATTGTCTGGATGGTGCTACCATGACCTAGAAACAGGAAATTCAAGTGTCAGAAGTTATTTCGGCATGATACACTACTAAAAAGGAGAAAATTTATCAGCCCTGTATTCTGCCAAAAGATTTAAGATGAATATTTTTTTATGTTTCGACTTTAGCAAACCAGGCTGCATCCACTTCTGTCTAACGATGATGGTAGTGGTTGGCAATGACAGAATGAACCTCCGGTGATCCCTAGACCTTGCTGTGGGTGATATTAACACCTTTCTCCCATCAAGTCTTCTCAAGGAGGCATTCACAGTACAATTAAATGATCGTTTTGGTGCTTCCTTTGCTAGTCTCCCTCATTAAAGGTGCTTATTAAGTAGTGGAATGATGAAAAGTAGACTGCAGAAGATGGAAAAGATGGTTCTGGATGATATATGCTGATAAGTTTTAGAAAATTGACTTCACTCGGAGAAATTTTTGGAACTTATATTTAATTTTACATTTGGGTGAAACTAGAATTTCCCTTTTCTGCCTCTGAGCGTTTAACTCTTTGGAGACAACAGACGAGAATCATGTTTGTGTGTCTCTGCAGGACTTGTCTTTTAGCCATTGTAGAAGCTTAATGGAATCTCCATGCGAAGCTGTACAGTCTCTTCATATAGTTCAGTTAGGTGTTTCACTGATACGTTGTTCAGAGAGTGCATTAAATGCTTGGAGAAATCATCTTTTTCTCTATCCGCTGTTTCCTGTGAAATAATGGGAGTAACTTTTCTGATCTGGATTATATAGCAACATCTATTAATAACTAGATAATATTAAATTAGTTTTCTTAGCCGATTTTCAAAATTCTTTTATATATTCTCTTATTCCTTACAACAACATTAGGAGATATTCAGGGTTGGTGTTCTTATTTGGGGGAGAGAAATCGAGGCTCAGAGAGATTAAGAAACTCTCCCAGGGCTGTATGGTTAGTGTTGGTGACAGGAGCATCCCCAGTCACTGCTGACGTGCTGGAGAGGAAGGAGCAGCCCGCTTGGTAAGCCTGGACTTGAGTTCTCACTGTCATCTAATTAGCTGCGTGATCGTTCACCTACCGTTTAACTTCTTGAGCCTGTTTCTTTGTAAACTATGGGTGATCAGATACATAAGGCTGTTCCTAGACTAGTAGAAGTTACGTACATCAAGCACCCGGCACAGTGCCCGGCATGAATGTATATGCAGAGTTCCTTGCCGTCCCGTTCTTTATGACGCAACAGGAGGTATTAAATATGCACAGGTTCATCTCCAGCCTGTCTGCTTTTGGACATCTGTTTTAAATCTTCTTTATCTTCATTATAGAGATACTTTAGAAACATGCCATTTTATCTTTTGACATCTAGAAATATCAATATCAGTGAAGTAATACTATAGGCTAATTGGGAAGAAGCAGCCATGAACTGGGAGGGGTTCTGGGTTTTAATTCTGTTCTCTAGCTTATTAATTTTATAATCTTGGGCTCTGTCACTTCTCTTTACCCTTGAAATAATACATGGAGGAATATTTGGATATCACAAGGACTATCGTTCACTTAAAAATGAATCGTGATTTAAAATAGGAGCTGATGTTGTCTGCTCCGTGAAAAAACCTCCTAAGACTTTCCTTCCATGTGCCTCTTCCTCCTGACCCTGAACCCACACACCTCTGCCAGGAATTTGATGAAAGGATCGAGAGAGAGGATTTTTACTCTCCAGCATATTTAGTAGATGTTCTGGACTTGAACTTTAGTAAATCTTGGGCTTGAATTCAATAATGCTTATTGAGGAGGTAAATTCTCTTTAGGTTTCATATTTATCTGATCATGTACTCTAGAATTTCCTTTTTAAACCTAAAAACTTCTTGAATACATCTTCTCCAATAATGATACTGATCTTTTTTTCTTCATATTAGAATATTTTAAGTGATTTTCAAAAGCTGCTATGCTGGTTAAATAATACCTCTTTAGTAATATAGAATTTAACGCTTTATTTGAAAGTCTTAATCTCAGTATTTAAAATAGTGTGGACGTTTATAAGATATATAAAAAACTGTTAGAATACTACTACAAGTTCCCAGATGGTTTGCTACTAGGAATTAAGCTAGGATGAGGGGTAAATGGCTTTTTTTTTTTTTCATTTTGCTTTCTACAAAATATAAGACAACCCTTTCTGTCACTTATTTCTATATCTTTTCATGTATTTATTTGGTTATCAGCCATGTGTTAGCCATTATTTTAGGTACTTTGGAGGATACAAAGGTGTGGGACAGTACCTGTCCTCAAGGAACTTAGAGTCTGTTTGGGAGTTAAAAAGCTTAGGAGGAAGACTGTATGATAATTAAGTATAGACAAAATGCACAAGCACCAAATACATGTATAGTTAGATGACTGCTTTTAGAAAACCCTAAAATTTCATCGTGTAAATTTCTAAATTTGTGAATGTTGGCATAATCAAAATTGAACTTTCAAGATCTACCTTTCCTTTATGAAATTATGTATTTATGAGACCTTTTAAAGAAACTGGGCCATATTCTGAATCTTACCACCTTGTGAGAAAACTCTAAAATACTTGAGCATTCTTTGTTTGTTTGTTTTTTCTGTTAGGTTTTTTTGCAATTCTCTGGATTCTATGCACTGTGTATCAAAGAAAGCAGAAAACCAGCCTTTAGATGAAACTGCTGTCACAGATAAGGAGTCCACTCCAAATGAAGCAGATTGTCTAGATGGCAAGAAGCTGATTGATGAGAATGTAGCAGATTGTCTAGATGGCAAGAAGCTGATTGATGAGAATGTAGCACATAATTCAAGTGATCAGATTCCAGAGACTGTACCTGTGGTTGCCGATGACAACTCTCAGGCTTTTACGACCAGCAAATCTAGCAAATTCACGAGGACCATTTCACCACCCACTTTGGGAACCCTAAGAAGTTGTTTCAGTTGGCCTGGAAGTCTTGGAGAATTTTCAAGAACTCCGAGCCTCTCCCCAAGCACTGCATTGCAGCAGTTCCATAGGAAGGGTGACTCCCCCAGCTCTCAGGAGGTATCTGATGTATCTCAGGTGAAGAGTGATGGGTCAGGTGATGAAGCTCATCCCTTACACAAAGTAGATTTGTCTTCACAGTCTCAGGAAAACATAGAATTATCACCATGCAACTTAAATGCATCAAAACTTTCTCAGCCTTGTAATAAGGATTCTGATTCAGAGGTAAGTCATACTATGAAGCCTTTGTTTTCAAATTCACGTATAAAGGAAAATAAGATGTTTATCATTGTAAAGGAAAATAAGATGTTTATCATATAATTGAGAAAAATTTGCTTACTTTATGTAAATAATTGGCTGTCTTAATGTTTCATTCTAGATCTTAGAAAGTTCACATTTTATTCATCTGAAGTACTTCTCTGTATCTTTTGTCTTGTACATTTAACCTAACTTTATTTCTTGAATCACTACATGTTCCATTGATAGGTATCTCAAGTTGTGGAACAGGTAAGACCTAAGCAGAATAAGCTGTGAAATGAAAAGTTATTATAAATTTCATATTTAAATCTTTAGTATTCTCTTGCATTGAGATAGCATTTGCAACCTTGTAAGGAAATGGCCGTTAATGTAAGTGTCGTCCATCTTACATTTTAGTGCTTCAGAAATGTATTTTCATTTACTTTTATTGCTAAACTTTCCCTTTATAACAAAATAAAATAGTAATACAAGTAATTCTATGTTATTTTGTTTTAAATTAATAAAAGCATCCTAATCCTTTTTTATTTATAAAATATTTTTATTCTGACTTAAACTCCCAAATAAGTACTGTTCATAAGACCCAGTGACATTATATCTTTTGATGACATAGTGGCATAGTAGCTTTTTTAAAATCTGAGTTCTCTCAGATTTACCAATGTAACATCATTTTATATCTACCAACTACAGTTACCAAGTTGTAAGAACAACTCGGTGATATTTTACAGAATTTTGATGTCTGATAATCTTGAATATTGGGCAGCATCTAATAAATCAGTATAACTTATATTTATCAAAAGGAAGATATTTTATTCAAGTTCTCAAAGGAAATGAGTTGCACTCGAACTGAGAAGCCAAGTCAGATGCATGTAAACACATCGCTTTCACTTGGATAAAGCTGAGATCAGTTAATACATTCAAATCCAACGTCTGTTCCCTGAGGTGTTTTAAGTCGTAGAGTACGCGTCCGTGGTGCCCTTTGAGGCTTGGCTTTGCTTTTTGCTTTCACTCTCTGCCGTCGGTTCGTGCGCACTGGTCTGCAGGGCTCCTTCGGTTCGTGCGCACTGGTCTGCAGGGCTCCTTCGGTTCGTGCGCACTGGTCTGCAGGGCTCTCTCTGCTTCTTCCCATGTGCGCCTGCCTCCATTTCAGTGTCGTCTTTCTTATCTTTCACTTCCTGTTGCATCTTCTCAGCACCATTTGGGTGTCACCACAGTTGCTGTTTCTTGAACATCTTTCATAAAAACATCATCATCTATTTGTGAGGATACTTTTAAGTCTGCTGAGCTCCTTTGGGACGTTCTTTTTCCTTTTTCCAGCAGATATCTTCCTGTTTAACTTTTTCAGCATTTAGCCGTGTTTTACTGAGAAGCCTTACCAGCGCACAGGCCGTGGACTAGCCATGCTGACAGAATTCCACACTTCTCTCTTCCGGGCTAACCATTTTTTGTACTAATCAGTTATAGAAACATGAATCCTCTCCCCTCACCAAAAAGAGCAAACTAAAAAGCATTCAATAAGTCATCTCTTGCCTCCAGATGTAGTAAATTCCTGTTAGGATAAATAAATTATTCTCAAAGAACTGTGACACTAACAGTTAACATAAAAACTATATAATCTGTCTTTGATTCAGAAAATGTTTCAGAAGCCACAGTGCATTGGGGCTTCATTTTGAATATCAGTTTTTACTGTATGGTTCTGAAGAAAATTTTTCTTTATTGGACAGTTCCATTGGTGGTTCACTGTGAAACGCATAAACCATATGTTCTGTGGGTTTTGAGTTCATTGACCCTCTGAGGTGAATTAATTTTAGGATCTTATTCATGGTCTTTAAGAAATGGTTTAGCCCAGGGTCATCACTATTGTTAGCTATAAGTAAAGAATATTAGAGTTTCTATAAGTCACAATCCAAGTTAATCGAGTATTTTTTTTTTAATATATAATACTGTGTAGAATCCCAAGATAAATATTAAAAATATATACTGAAAAATACAGAAATGTAAAATCTTCTAAATGTCCATTCATTGTCCTTTTTATTTAACCGTGGTGAGAATCCAGATTATTCCCTCTGTAGACAAGCCTTACATGATGGATTGGGGTGTAGAGGGAAGGTCTTAAAGTCATAGCTGAAGGTAACTGCATCCGATACAGTACTGCTCTACTTCTTGAAAGTAGTCTCCTTTTTTCTCTTTAATGTTGAACACCATTACACGATTAAGAGATGTAGGACTATACCGGCTCAACTTTTTGTAGCTAGTAATTTATAAAAACTTAGCCACGCTTGCAGTGATATTATAGCAGACTTGTCTTCTCTGAGTTAGCCTTTTGGCAGCTCCTGAAACTATTCAGAAAAGCCTTCCATTTTAATGTATACTTATAGAATGCTCCAGCTGAAAAATCTTGCTAGTTTCTTCAGTTTAACTTGAAGTGAAACTGGCAAACCTCATTCTTTTTACATGAGATTTATTTTCTTTTATTCTATTCCAAGCTTTGTATACTTTCTTTTCTGAGAAATTAACATTTTTTTACATTGATCTTCTCATTTTACTCGTTTTACATTTTGTCGAATACTTGTTAATTGTCATTAAAATTTCATCGTATAAAATCTAATTTTATTTTATTTTTTGATCTGGTGGATCTAGGAATCTGATTATAATTTTAAGTCACTTGATAATCAAGGTAATCAGAAATCCAAGCTACATTTATCTCATTCTTTGAAAAAAGACACACTCCTAAGGAACAAGGTAAAACATTTATTTTTTTTTTCATTTCAGAAGCCATTCATTCTTATTACTAGAAAATGACAAGTATAAGCAAAATTAAAAATTAAAATGCTTATATTTTTATTTACACAAAAATGTCTACTTTCAATCCTTCTAGGATCATGTTTGTGTGTGATTGTAGGTGTTTAAGTTGTGAAACCTGCTGTTTTCTCTTTCAGTATAAAGATCTTTTCCCTTCTATTTATTTAGTATTACTTATAATGACTATACAGACATGTGCTGCTTCACAGTGGGGATGCGTAGTGTGACATGCGTCATCAGGTAGTTTTGTCGTCGTGCAAACATAGAGGCACTCACACAGATCTAGGTGGTACAGCCTATTGCACACCTAGGCTACGTGGTCTGGCCTATTGCTTGTAGGCTACAAACCTGTACAGCACATTACTGCACAAAACACGAGATTAAATCAAGCACAAGAGAAATGCGATCAAGAGACGCAGTAAACAGATATATGAGGCTGCTGCCAGCGTGACACAGCATACAGTTTACAGCAATTTTTTTAATAAGAAAGAGGACACTGTAAAATAACAAAAATTATAGTACAATGAATATATAAACTAGTAACATAAGCATTTATTATCATCATCAAGTGTTATGTACTGTACATATTGTATATGCTATACTTTACTTGACTGCCAGCGTAGTAGGTTTGTTCACACCAGCATCATCACAAGCACATGAGTAATGCCTTGTGCTATGATGTTATGACACCTATGATGTCACTATGCAATAGGAATTTTAGCTTCATTATAATCTTAGGGAACACTGTCATATATACAATCTATTGGTGACCAAAATGTAGTTATATGACACATGACTATAATATGCCATCGCATGGGTTTAGCTAATCCTCTTATGTTCGTCTTTTACCCTAAAAATTTTTTGCTTTAGCAAACAGTACTGCAGCCAGTATCTTGTGGGTAAATATTTGAGTACATATTCTTGATTATTTCACAGGGATGAATTTCATGGGGTGGGATTACCAGTCCGAAGGAATGTATGATTTAAAGCTTTAATGTATGTCCCCAAAAGGCCTTCTAGCCTTTTTCTTTTACATCAAAATTTATAAATAGTCATGTGACTGCATAGTGAAAGTTCATAAGTTAAAGTATATTTTATATAATAAGTGTTCTCGCCCATCAATATGAAAACACTATTTCCTAACTTAATGGGCAAGGGGTATGAACAGAGATCACAAAAGAAAAAGTGCAAATGTTTGATTAATGTAGAAAACTGTGTTCAACATCATTAGTAATCAAATAATGCAAATTGAAATAGTAAAAGTTAATTTATTATCTCAGATTTCTAAAATATGTTTTTGATTGTACTCATTTTTATAAAAGTACAGTGAGATGAATAATCACATAATGGTAGAGCATGCGAATTGCTCTACTATTCTGAAAAGCAATTTGAAAGAGTTCAAATAATTCAATCCAGTAAGTGCATTCTAGAACTTGAGCCTAAGGAAACAATGAGAGTTTTAAGTACAAGAACATTTACTCCTGCATTGGTTACAATAGTGAAAAATTGGAAATAATTGTAATAAAAATAAAAGTGAATTCTTAAATACATTTTTGTTTTTGGATCTTAGTTGGTAGGAATAAAGGTGAATTTTTTTTTCTTTGTTTTCTCATGTTTTTCTATAGTGAACATAAATTATTTTTCTTATGTTTTTTTAAAAGCATAAAAACTTTTTAAAAATTTAAATAGTCTGCATATCCATTTCAAAGAAGATCAAGATCCCCATCTCATATTATATAAATATAAATCCCAAATATATTAAAGATACAAATGTAAAATAGTAAACATAGATTGTTTTTAAATCTTTGAGTTAGAAAAGCTTTTCAAACGTATCCTGTCTTGGAAAAATGTCCATATTATTTTTAAATGAAAAGGAAAACATGTTATTAAACATGTTTATATATAACATGTTATGTATATATAACATGGTGTTTTTGTTTGCCTTAATACTTAAAAATGCTCATGCATATAGGTCTGTGCTTGAATAATTGTAGTAAAAAGTCTGGAAAGATATCAAAATTATTTCTAGTGATGGATAGGACCAGAGATATAGAAAGTACTTTCCCAAAAAGTTATGTCTAGACAGCTGAAGCATCACCTTTTTAGTATTATTCTTGCTGTCAGAATTTGACAGGGTTTTAACTGTCACTTCTGTTTTAATGAAAACTCTCCAGATGAACCTTCTCCTTTGCTCCCCAATATTTATCCTCTTTTTTACCTCTAACCAGTTTGTCTCAGAACATTTTTATGTTACATAAAATTATATTATTCTCTTTCTCATTTAGTTTCAGAATCTTAAGATTGTCCTTATTCTTTATAACTGCAAACCATCTCAGTCCTCTTTCTGAAGGGAGTAAAGTGAAACAACCAAGCATCTGTACCTATACAATTCCAGTGTTTCTTTCTTTGTCTTGTTTTTTGCTCTCTCCCTTTTTCCTGTCACCAACACCCTAATTCAGGATTTCATCTTGCATGTGTGAACCTCTTCATTTTTTATGTACCATCTGCCAGATTCGTCAATTTTAAAGCCTTGTTTTAATATACTTCATTGTTACTGTTCTAAAAAAACCACTTTAATGGCCCACTGTTTCATACAAGAATCAACCCTTCAGTAGAAATAACCTAAATGTCAATAGAAATCTGTTTAAGTAAATTATGGCACATTTATACAGTGAAAGAACAGGCAACCTATACAAAACAAAATTCAGTTCTATGTGCGAAATGGAAAAATCTCCAAGATACATTGTTAAGTAGAATTAAGATGCATTAAGAGAAAAGTGAAGCACACAGCAGTGCATTACGATGCTAGGCGCGTGTGTGTGTGCAGCAGCCCGTCCTTATCCACGGTTTCACTTTCTGCAGTTTCAATTACCCTTCGTCAACCATGGTCCGAGAATATTAAATGGGAAATTACAGAAATAAACAATTCATAAGTTTTAAATTGCGTCCCGTGTTCTGAGTAGCATGATGAAATCTCATGCCACCCACTCCATTGCCTGGGACGTGAATCCTCCCTTTGCCCAGTATATTCACATTATATATTCTACCCACCTGTTAGTCACTTAGTAGCCATCTCACTGTCATGGTCTGGCTTGTGTTCAAGTGACCATTATTTCATAATGACCCCCAGAGCACAAGAGTAACTATTCTTCTACTACAATTCAGATATGCCAAAGAGAAGCTGTAAAGTGCTTCTTTTAAGTGAAAAGGTGAAAGTTCTTGGCTTGATGAGAAAGAAAAAATTGTATGCAGAGGTTGCTAAGTATAGTAGGAACAAATCTTCTATCCATGAAAATGTGAAGAAGGAAAAGGAAGGCTAGTTTTGCTGTCACACCTCATACTGCGAAAGTTAGGACCACGGGCATGTTCAGTGCTTAGTTCAGATGAAAAAGCATTAGACTTCGTCATCGGTATGTGTGTATGTGCAGGTTCAGTACTGCCCGTGGTTTCCGGCATCTGGCAGGGAGGGGATACTGACTGAATGGATTCAGACAGCAATATCCTAGAGGGAATAAGGAAACCACTTTCCTCTCTGGTTTCTAACTCTTGAATTTAGTGCCACATACATATATTACCTGTTAAAACTGTTATTTTTGTAGTAGATGTTTATAAGTAGCACATTTTTACACATTGCTTACAGGTTATTTTTCTGTTCCAAAGTATAAAGAATAGTTTGAAATTAACTGAAAGTAATTGCTTTAACAGAATAGTATTAAAACAGGCATTTTAACCTTCAGGTACCTGGGCTATATAAATCTAGTTCTATAGACAATCTTTCTACAACCAAGATCAAACCTCTAGCACCTGCCAGAGTCAGTGGACTGAGCAAGAAGCCAGCAAGCGTGCCGAAGAGAAAGCATCATAATGCTGAGAACGAGCCAGGATTACAAATAAAAATCAATGAGCTCTGGAAAAATTTTGGATTTAAAAAGTGAGTTGCCTTGTTACTTATTCTAAAGTAAGATACATTATTTGTTTCTGTAATTTCGATCTTTCTCCCAATTATTTCTATTTCCATATGAATTATTTTCTTTTTGAGAACTATACTCCTGTCTCCATTTGCCGACTCGTAAGTGTATTTAACTTCAGTTTCTATACCCTCCTTTAGCAAAGAGATGGCCAACTGAAAAAGCTCGGGTCTCAGTCTGGCTCTCGGGGTCTCTGTTGTTTAGCAAATTAATTTTCCCGTACTTAAGTGTCTCAGCTTCCTTATCTCAGGATTGTAATGAGAATAAAGTCGTTTTAGATACGGGGGTTTGGAAGTAATGCTGTCTCATACTGCTGGATTTAAAGCAATTTGTTTCCCTGAATTAGCACATCTAAAATAGGGAAAAGTACTGAGTTTAGATGATGAATTTGCGAGATTTCCAATCTTTGTGGCAAACATTGTTTTAAATGGATTGATTGACCCTCTATATATCTACATTTTTTGAACTACAATACTTCCTTCCGTTAGACTACAAAATTAGCTATAGAGTAGCATCAATTTATAATCGAATTATTTTCTTGTTCTTAATAAAGCAAATGTGCTAAGAATAAAAGTAAAAAACAGAAAAATTACATGAGTGTGATAGGATTAAACCTGACCTCTAGAAATGTCACAATCAGATGAAATGATGAGTGAGAGCCCTTTGTGAATAAATAAACCCTGGGCAATTATTTTTTTATTTTACGTTGTATAAAGTATAGGATTAAACCATATAGCAGCAGTTCTCAAATTTTTTGCCTTCAGGAACTCTTTATACTCTTAAAAATTATTGAAGGCCCAAAATACTTTGGGTTCTGTGCGTTATATTTGACAACATTTAACCATCTTAGAAATGAAAGTGGACACTTTAAAAATATTTACTTTTAAACAATAATCCCATTAAATATTAAAATCAATAGTATGTTTTTACCAAAAAATAACTGTTTTCCACAACCATAAAAAGTAAGAAGAGTGACATGGTTTTACTTTTTTGCAAATTTTTACTATCTGGTTTAATAGAACTGAGCTGAGTTCTTATATCTGCTTCTGTGTTTGATCCATTACGATATGTGGTTTTAGTTTAAGTATATAAAGAAATCTGTCCCCACACATGTTTGTAGTTTGAAAATGTATATTTTAATAGCCTTTTTATTTAATCGTAAAGTTTTTTCTTTGGTATCACATTACGATTCAACAAGCAGTAGCTTTTTACGGTTAGTTGCAATGTAGAATATGAAATCCTATGAACTGACTTTTCCCACTCTGTTACACGACGGTCATTGGTCCACACTGCATCTTTTACTCGTGTGTGACTTTGTAACATCGCGATTGGTCATTTGGAAAATGGGCCTATCTTTCAAATAGTGACACATTTCATTATACAGTATTAAAAAATGCACCAAAGTCTGAGCAGTAGGAAGCTGTCAAGTGACAGATAGGTTTTCCAAAATTCTGATTTTCACTTGAAAGTTTGAATTTTATCATTGGCAACTGTTAATTGCTTTCTTTGTTCATTTTATTTATTTTTGTTTTTTCAATTAAATTAAATTTATTTTTTTAATTGAAGAAATGATTAAAAATGTTTTTCTTTGTTCTTTTTAGAGAAGCCCTTTGCCAAACACCTAAAGTTGAATAGCCATAGTGTTACATGTGCTTTTACTCTAGATAATCATGCTTCTATATGCGACCAAAGTCAGTATCTAACAGAAGTGCATTGTGTGTGGTTCTTTTTTGTCACCGAATATTAAGAAACTGAGAGAGTTAAGATTTAGTGAAATTAATGGTTTTTACTACTTCATCAAGAATGTTCTTAAGTGAGACTAGCTTTTCATTTTTATGTCTAAGTACGTGGAGGTGGAGAATACAAGTACCCACTTCCAACGAAACAAAGAAACAAACAAAACCCACAGGGAGGGTAAAAGACAGGGCTTCAGACATTTGTTCATGCTTCACTTAGCCAGACTGGAAAAGGACACTAAGGAGAAAAGAACTAAAATTTGTTCATTAGCATCATTCTGCCTTAGCCAGTATATATTCGATAGTGACCTGGCACCTACTGTGAAAGGTAATTTAGAAAACAGGAAGAGACACTTCGAAGCAAAACTCAAATTATACTGGGCATCCTCAGAGGAGAACCTGAATGTGCACATAATGAATTGAGGGAAATTATACAATAAAGGGCCTTGTCCTCTTTATATACCTCTATTTTACCCAGGTAGCTTGTTTTCTAATAATCACTACCCTAAAAGCACCAAATTCATTTTATTCTATTCTATTTCGCAGAGATTCTGAAAAGCTTCCTTCCTGTAAGAAACCAGATCCCCTGTCTCCGATCAAAGATAATATCCAGCTCACTCCAGAAACAGAAGAAGACATATTTAACAAACCTGGATGTGCGCATGTTCAGAGAGCAGTACTCCAGTAAACACGGGCAGCGGGGAGGCGCTCACCTGCGGAGACTTCTGTCCATTTGAAGTCCGGTTTGGCCGTGAGGCAGTTACCAGTCTGAAAGATTTGTTCTTGGATTTATGCCGTTTTTTTAAACAGTACATTTTGTATATTAACTGTGTAATCATTTCTTACATTTAGCTTTTTATATTTTCATAAGGAGCTAACTAGAGAAATCATTTTATTTTTGACAGTTTTGAGAAATTTTAATATTAATTGAGCATGTCTCCTGGAATTTATAAAACTTTACTCAAAAGATTTCTGTAACATTGTCAAATATAAGGATGGTAGATGGAAAACCACACTCTGTAATCCTTTTATCCTAGGGGAAATCATTGCATTTCTTTAAATTTTTCCACCTGCCTTTCCTGTCTTTCAGGCTTGAATTGAAAATAAAGTTTCTGGGACAGGTGGGGGAGTTGGGAGCCTTAGAGACCATCGCACAACTGGGACAGAGCTCTGCTACCCCTAAAGAGTGGGGTGCAGACTGACGGTAAAAGGAAGTTGCTTTTAGCCTTGTGTGAAAGGAAGTACTTCTTATATCATTAACATTCGTAAACTTCAAAATAGCCTTTTGGAAATATGTCTTTATTGAAGCATGGGCTAAAAGTTTCTTAACATATGTTTAAAACGAGTGACCTGGATGTGATGTAAGATGCTAAAGTGGCAATGTCTATAATATGTATACTGTACAGAGAAATAGGCAGACACCTGGGAAGAGAACCAGCTGTGCACATGACGCTCTGAAGTAAGGCTGTGAAGATCCGACCTGCAGTACAGAATTATTACAGAAGATGAAGGGACCCAGAGTGTTTTAATTTTAAATGAGACTTAATAGAGGATTCTTGGATAAAGAGGTCAGAATGGAACAAAAAGAACATTGTAAGAAACAGCATAAAATTTTAAAAAGGAAAAAAAAAATAACCAATCTGGAAAAGACCAAATCCAAAGAACAGAAGCAAACAAGAATTTTCTGTGAATGTTTCCTGCTAGGGAACATTAAGAATGTTAATCAAACATTGTCAGCAACTGTGTATCTTCTTACCCATTTAAAATGACAGAAAAGGAGTAAAACATACTATAAATCCATAAAGCTTAACAGAAGAAGAAGAGGCATCAGGCAAGGAGACAGGTGTATAAGTGCCAAGTGATAGAGCATAGGTCACTTCTGCAGTGGCAGGAGCCACAGGAGGTAGAAGTTCACATGGGTTCATTACCTGGAGATGTCATGCATGTTCCTCTAGAAGCAAGGCTGAAAATGGGATTGGCTGAAAGTATTTAAAATTAATGTGGAAGAAGGAGACAATGGCAGCAGCACCATTTTTTAATCAATTCCTCACAACTGGATAGCAAATCAATAACCTATGAACATTACAACAAATGTAGGTTACAGGATGTCCTTAGATCCCAAAATATACAGAGGTGAAGACAAGCCACCAACAGCTGCAAGAGCACAGGATGGCACTGGCATCTATTCAGGAGCAGAGGGAAGGAACAGGACATCTAGTGGACGCGAGAAGGGAACTCAAGAATAGCCATCGAGGCACACAGCAGGCCACGTCAGAAACGGCGTTCGAAACAGGCTCTGCCCGCTCTGCTGGTGCGTGAGTGCGAGAGCCTGCAGGAACGTCTGGAGGGCTGAAGCGGTCGAGTCCGTTTGAACTATTGAAACCGATTTACCAAGGCTTGCTTCTAGGAAAGAGTCCCCCACAGAAGAGAAACTGCTGGGAGTTTAACCAAAATTAAGCTCCAGAGAGACAGTAGAGACGAAGGAAGAGAGGTTAAGACAGAAGGGGAAGAAAGAACGCTGCCGAGGAAGTTCAGCACAATACCGTTTATGAACACTTAAGAAACTTAAGTTCGAGAATCTCCCATAGGCCATGCTTCCTTCTCAGAGTTTTAAGAAAATTAATTTTACTTCAAAGGAAACTACAGAAAAAAATTAGGTCAATCTCTTACATAGTTACTATAAGAAAAAAAAAGCAGAATAACATCTTTACAGATCACGAAAATCTACCAGAAATTTCCAAATTTCTGTTCGGTCAAAACTAGTTTGTTTGAAAATGTGCTAAAAGTTGTTAAAATGATACAGGTAAAGGAAATGTAGAATTGGAAAACCTCAGAAATAAGGTAAACTCAAGAAAGCATTAGAAATAAGTATTTCAGAAATGAAGACTGAACTAAATAGGTAAAAATCAAAAAATGGGACAAAAAAGACAAAGATTAGGAAGTGACAGATATTGAAGATCAGAATGGAATGTCCAATATACAGATAATCGGAGTTTGAGGAAAAAGACAACTATAATTTCGGAAAACTTTACTAATTTAAGATTTAAGATTATCTCTAAAGTGTACTCTCATACCTAAGATTATTGATCCAAGCAAGACAGCCAACAGCAAGACAAAATAGCCAGAGAAATAGACTGATGGTAGGCATTAAACTTATAGTCGCTTCTACAATTAAAAATTAGAGTTAAGAGAGAAAGAGTATGGTATGCACTGCCTATATGTCCATGTGACAGGTAGTACAACAGAAAAGCGTATCGGGAACTTTCTGTTAGCTGGTGGTAGTCTGATAGTTTTGTTATTTTAGGACTTGTGTGTATAAGGTGGATTAGAATAAATGAATATAGAATATTTTAACATCCCCAGTTTGAGAACCAGGATTCTTGGTGCGGGAAAAAGGAGATACAGTATACAGAAGAGGTTAATTACAAGTTCCTGTAATTATGAATTTGAATTGGAAATGCTAATAGAAACTTAAGAATATATAAAATATATGTGAATGTGCGTGCACTGTATATGTGTACATGTGCGCACTACATGTATATATGCACAGAAGAGACCTAGAAAAAAAGTGACTAATACTAAGGAGCATTCCTACTACTCAGCTTACAGTCTTAAAACACCATTTTTTTACTAAAAGAAACTAGAGCTTCTTGGAAAAACAGCCTGGCAGGAAGTGTAAAAGATAAGCCTGCAATATCTTTTAAAACAGTACCTGTCACTAGTATAGGCTGGTATATGATTTCAAAGTGATTTAGGGGCCTACTTGAAGAGCCTCCCTCTGCAAACACGGGAAAATTCGATCTTGAAAAAGGATAATTGCAATTTAAGGAAACCCATCATAAAAGTATTATAGATAATCGGCCGCCTTCAGGGTGATAGAGTACCAACTCATCCAGAAAATAAAGGCGAAATATCAAGCATCATCCAGAAAATAAAGGCAAAATATCAAGCATCTTCCTGTCTTTCCTCTGAACCGTACCACTGGGTAACCAAACAGCAGATGAAGAAGAAAAAGATCTTTTTAGTGTTCTAATAATGAAAAAGAAATGAGAGAATCTCACCATTTTACAACTCCAGTGGATTAATGGATTTAGACTTTGAGCATCAGCTGCTGCTAATATCACAACAGTCGACAGACACCCAGACATGCTATGCCTTGAGGAAGGAAGCCAGCGCCCTCTACCGTCTCGCCAGTAGACGAGCTGCGTGTGATCCTTGGCATCTGCTGGCAAAGTGCAGGAGACAGGACAGGAACTTGTGAGCCTGTAGCACCAGGCTGTGCTCTGCTCAGTCCAGACTAAGTTACACGCTAAATGCCCTAGGATTTTCAACAGGTAGATTGTAAGGACAGGGACGGAGGGAAAGTCCATATTAAAAAATGACAAAACTAAACTGGATCATGTAGGAACGCATGCTTGGTGAAAATAGAGATATACAAAAAAGTGATTACTAAAATTTAGGATAGTGGTTACTCTAGGGGAGGGGGAGAGCACTGATTAGGACAAAGCACATGTCCTTCAGGGTATTCTGGGAGTGGCTGGCAAAGGCTTTTTTGGTGGCCTGGGTATGTTATGACAGGGTTTGTCTTACTTAACATAGCTTATTAAGCTACCCATGTCATGAGGTAAGCTATTAGCCTTATAATAACTTAAGCCATTTAGCTGTTTTGTGTGTTTTTTTTTCTATTTTCTGTTTTACAATAATTTTTTTATAATATTTTATCAAATTGAAGATGTAATTGATTGTGAGAAGCACCATTTTATGTACCATCGAAAGAAAAAAATCCATTATATTGACACTATCGACTTTAAGACACATTTTTTTTCAAAATGTGACAATGTGTACCTTAGGGTAGATGAAATGCAGCAGTTAGACACCACAAATCCTGTACCTCATGCTCAAAATCAAGTATCCTCACTTCCCAAAGCCTTGAAGTTTACTCTGTGGGCAGCTGGCACCAGACAGCCTCTGATCTTAAAGGACATGAAGCACAGCTGTGGAAAAGAAGGGGTAACGTGAAGATACTGGGGAGGGTGATGCCCGGGCCCATTTTCTTACGTAGCTCCCAGTTGTCTCTCTTCTCCTTTGGGGATTCCAGTTGCACTGTGTTGGGCTGCTCACATCCCTCCACAGCTCTGAGTGCTGTTCACTTTCCATTCCGTTTTTCAGTTCGGGTAATTTCTGTTAGCCCATTTTCAAATTTTCCAGTCATTGGCTCTTCCTCTCTGTTATTGTTTGTTTGTTTTCATTTCTAGTATTTCTATTTTACTCATAGTTTTTATTCCTCTACTGACATCCCCCATCTGCTCTCGCATATTATCCGCCTCTTCCACTAGAACATATTAACCATGACTATTTTAAATTCCTTTTCTACTATTCCCAACATCTGAATTTGGTTCTGTATCTTATGTCTTTGGCACTGTTTTCTTTTTCCTTGTTTTTGCCTCATAGTTTTTGATTCAGTGCCATCTCCGTTGATACACAACAGGAGTAACAAGTGGCTGATGTTCACGCCTGGAAGTGGCCGTGCCGCTCCTCCCGCTAGCGGGTTAGAGGGGTCTGTTAGTAGAGCCTGGTCAGGAGTTTAACTGCGTCGGGTTTGTTGCTACGATTATAGGCGCACCACCCACTTCAGGCTCCTCTGGTGTCACCTTGTGGTTGGGTGGGGGCTGTGGTGCCAGAATCGTTTGGCTACTGTTGTTTTCTTCAGTGTTGCTGCTCTAACCTGTTTCCAGCCTTCCTCGTGCGCCTGTGGTTGGAAGTGCTCTCTCCCTGCCCGTGCCCCTCTCCAGCAGCTGGCTGCTGTTGCTTACAATTTGGTGTTTAATGACTAGAAGTAGCCGTGAGGGTAATACTGTTATTAAACGTGTCAATTATAATAAATTTTACAATCCACGACACAATGAAAGTGTTTTTCGCCTTTGTTTCCCCCAGCAAGATCTAGCAGCATGCTCAGCATTACACATTCTTATTAAGTGACTTCTAGCTACCAGGCACCATGTAGGTTGTATAGCATCTGAAGTCTTTCTAAACACAGTTTGGTATTTAACACCTGCTGACTCGTGGTTTAGGGAAGCAGAAGGATAATTGGAAGAATTCCCTTAAGATTCAGAAGATCTGTAATTCTGACTCATCTTAAACTTTAGGCGACTTTGGGTAACCCACCGAAATTTTGTTGTCTTTTTTTTCTCACAGGACAGACATGAGGAGTTGATCTGTAACTCAGAAATTGCAACTCCAAAATTCTGTGAACCAAACAATAAGTTCTTTGATTTATGAATAACCATTTAAAGACTATTCCAAAAGCTCCACAAGAGGGCAGCTTCTCCCCATCGTCTGCAGAGAGATTCCAAGCACCTTTAAGTCTACGTTAAAAAACAAAACAAAACCTCTTATGCATTATTTTTTTTATTTTAATTACATAAGTAGGGCACAAATACATTCCCACTTAAAAAATTCCAACATTATGGACCAACTTCAGAACTCTCGATTATTACTGTCCCTTTATTCTCCTCCCCTATAGCAGGTTGGTAGATATTTTATTTTTTATGAAGTTTTGTTTTCTGGATTTTTTAAAAATAGGACATGCAACTAAATTTTTTAATCCACATGATTCGTACATCTTTTTCTGGTAAAAGTTAACTTTAATAAAGTTACGATTTACTAATGCATGTCATGATTTGCTAAATTATTTCTTGCATGTCATGATTTACTAATTTCTTAATGACTTTTAGAATATTTTTTCAGTCTTCAATGTTTCATTGAATGGTTTAGCATTATGTTTTGAAAAAAGTGAAGAACCCACAACATTTCATGGTAATTAAGATTTTGAAGCTAATGTGTTAAACCAAAGTAGAATTTTAATAATTTGCTAGCAACAAAAATATATAAAAAGTCAGTTCACAGAAAAGGGACTAAAAGAGGAGAAACCACTTGACAGCCTTCTTTGGAAGCTTTTAGGTTTACTCCATTCCGTGATGTGAATCATTTGGGATACCATTCCTTCTAGGGCATTTTGTCTTAGACTAGATTAGATCTAACACCAAATGGCTCAACTACTGCAGAAAACAGGAACAAAAAAAGATCAAGCATGGCCGCCACAGAGAGGGTGGGTGCTGTCTTAGGTACCTTGGTGCCCTCTGCGATATCAAGGAATGAGACAGAGCCATTTGTATTTATGTACAAACAAAAAAATATAAACATGTCTGATGATATTACTATAAAATGAGTTGTACCTGTAGCAAATATTCCTGGAGAAAAGGAATGGCCTCTCTTTGAGACATTTTTAGGATTTGGAACCTGACTGAGCTTGAATGAGGAGTATGACATGGAGATAGATAAGAGGCAGGGACTTTATGTGATCAAAGCTTAGAGAAGGAGATGCACAGAATATGTTTGCAGAAAAGTGAGACTAGCTGAGCCAGATCAAAGGGCTTGCATTGGAGGAGTGACACAAAGGTTGGAATTTCAGGCTGTGAAAGGTCTTAAATGGAGAGTCATGAATGTTTTTCGAATGACCAGTTTCTCTTTCTATATCCATTCCTAGTTCGGAAGTACAGTGGGCAGTCATTATGTGTGATTGGATAGGGAGAGGTATTTAGGCCAAGAATTAGTAGCTAGAATATAGTTCCAGTTAGAATACCAACTCCCAAGCTCCAATTCACTATCTTCATTTCATAACACACTTGCGTTCTTACTTTTTACTTGCATATTTATCATCGTCTGTCTAGTCAGTTCCATGAAGACAACAACTATGCAACTACGACAACTGGTATTTGCTCTTCATTGCATCCTCAGCACCTACCACAGTGACTGTTAAAGGATAGGTATCTAATAAAAAAATTTTGAGTGAGTGAATGAATATATTGCTGTGAAGTCAAAATAATTATCTCCATTTTTACAGAAGAGGAAACAGAAGCTCAAGAAAATAACTTGTGGTAGCCAGTTTTCAGGATGGCTTTGATGCCCCCTGCCTCCTGGATTCTTGCCCTGAATTCTTTCCCAAATGGAATAGGGCTCACTTGTATAAATAATAAGATTGCGTGGAAATGGCAGTGTGTGACTTCTGAGGCTAGGTCATAAAATACTGTATGATCTCGCTTACATGTGGAATCTTAAACAAGCAAACTCGTAGAAACAGAGAGTAGACTGGTGGTTGCTGGGAGTAGCAGGGTGGGGGAAATGAGTGAAGGCGATTAGGGTACAAAGTTCCAGTTTTTGATGAATAAGTTCTGGGGATCTAATGTACAGCATGGTGACTGTAGTTAACAACGCGATTCTGTGTACTTGGAAGGTGCCAAGAGAATAGATCTTAAAAGTCCTCACCACACACCAAAAAATGGTAATTATGTGTGATGGCTGTTAACTCATCGTAGTAATCATTTTGCAATATACATGTATATCAGATCATCACATTGATACCTTAAACTTACACAATGTTATCTGTCAATTGTATCTCAATAAAACTGGGGGTGTGGGGAATAGAGAATGAGACTCTTCCCTCATTCTCTTTCTAGATCAGTTGTTTGTAGGGGAGTCAGCTGCCATGTTGTGAGGACATTCAAATAGCATTTATGAAGAGGTCCATATGGCAAAGAACTGAGGGCTCCTGCCAACAGCCAGTATCGACTTTCCAGCCATGTGAGTGAGCCATCTTGACTGCAGCCTTATGAAAGACCCCAAGCTAGAACCACCCAGCTGAGCTGCTCTTGAATTCTTGACCTACGTGAAGTATGTGATATAATGTTTTAAGATAATAAATGTTTTAATAAATACTGTTGTTTTAAGCCACTGAGTTTGGGGGTAATTTGTTATGCAGCAATAGAAAACTAGTATAACTCCCAAAGTTCTTATAACTAAGCTTCTGTAGATAAGATCATTTGGCTGGGGCTGGGCTGGGAAAATTCTCAAGGTACCAGATTATTAGGTCATGGTGATTGGTGCTATATTCTCCTTTCAGCCTCGAGGACTCTAAAAATGGAGATGTCTTAGAAGGCCTCCGGGCCAATGGCCAGGTATCTTCAGGAGTACATTACAATTGATACAAGAGGTGCAGAAAGCAAGAATTTGCTCAGGATCTGAGTAAAATGGGCTTGCAACTCCCTTTGTGGCTGATCCCATCAAGACCTACTACTTCTTCCAATCCAGTTTCCATGTTGTTTTCCAGGCCCATATTAGGCTTATTTTTTCTTGCTACTTTCTGGTGTCTAAGGGATACTTGGTAGAAGAACATCCTTTTTCATCCTTATGGTTAAGACACAAACTCCTGCAAACTTGACTCATGAAAAGGGATTATGACATTATATTGTGGGAGCTGTGAGTCAGGACCTTAAATAATTTATCCGAACATCCCAAAGGACCTGGAGGCAGCCTGCCCACCCTCACTCTGGGTTGCCATGGTTTATTTATAAAAAGACCATCTGTGATGGTGTTTGGGGAGTGGGGAATAGTCTGTACATTTGGAGGAAAAGAGGGTGCGTTCTCCATTTTGATGTGAACTTTCCAGATCTATACGGGGTGGAGGGGCAGGCGGGTGCAGAGTCTGTCCATTTAAGAACTGCAGTGAAGAGACTGCTAGAAGGATGTTTCAGAAAATGTTTTCCCTAAGACAAGATTTCCCACCTGACATTTTTTATTTAAAATTCAAGAATGGCACACATTATGTTACAGTGGAATGAGCATGGGATTTTTGTTGGTGTATAAACACAGGTCCAAATCCCACTAGCTACGCAATCCAGAGCATATTATTTGTTTCTCTGAGATTTCGTTCTCTTTTTCAGAAGAAATCATTGAGAAAGTATAAGTAGTGATTAGCACAGTGTCAAATACACTTCATAAGTGTGTCTCCTTTCTATTCCAATGAAAGATATGAGCAATGGTGAAGAGGTTTGTGGTCGATGAGCCAAGTCCATTGTCGAGCATGACTTTGTTTTTTCACAGACTCTGTTACCTTCCTGATCCTCAGGCTCTTTATCTACAAAATGTGGACCAGTGCCTTACACTCATTGAGCAGTGTGCCAGCCACTGGCCTAAGTCTTTTTACACATATTAACTAATTCATTTGATGCTCACGGTCCCACACGAGAGATATTTTTATTTTAACATGAGGTGACTGAGACAGGGAGAAGGATGTATTCACTGGCAAAAGGTCACACGGCTAGTGGGTGGCAGATCCAGAGTTCAAACCCAAGTGGTACATCTCCCAGAACCCACACTCCTTTTTTTGTGTGTGGAATATTAAAATGTAAAACCAATAAAGAATATAGTGATTGCTTGGAAAATAATAATCATCGTGGTCAAGAAAATTAGTGCTTACTAATGACAGAGGCCTCTCTACAGGTCGGGTCATTTGATTAATTCTCATCAATGGAAGATGAATAGATCTTCAACAGGTGTTGGTTTAAGTACTGTAAGTCTAAGAACCTTAAGAGCAAGGGTGCCTTTTCCACCTGTCTTCTCACTTGAACTTGTGGAAACAAAGGACTTTGAGATGGCAATTCCAAGTGTAAAGTAACACGTGTACCTGGATTTCTTCTGGAGTAGAGCCAAAGGAGAGCCTCCCAACGTGCAATGGACGGTGATGTGGGTGAAAACTAAGCTTTTTTTTTTATGTTTCACTATTGAATGTTAGGGTATATTTCTTACTACAGCATAGCATGGCCTATTCTAACTACAGAATCATTAAATAGTAGTAATGATTATTTTTCTGAAATAAAATGTAGATAACCACAGAAGAAAAATATCACAAAGTTGGTGTGAAATATATATAATTCTTTCTTCTTGAGCAATAAGAAAGACATTTTGAAAGCCCAGAGCTTGAGGGAGTGTTTAATATTGGTGGGGATGGGGAGTCAAGAAAGGAAAGGAAAGGGGTCCCAAGGCAGCTGTGTCTTTGTGGAAGATCTCCCAGGTCCCTAACTGGACTCCAGCACCTGAAGTCACTGCCCCGCTGGTCCTAGGCAGAGTCGGGGAAGGACATTGTCCATGGAGGAGTGACCCCAGGGTCTAAAGGTCTACTAAGAAATCCCTTTCTAACTACTGAAGCCAAGTTGCCTCACCTTCCTGTGGATTAAGGCCTCAGAGTGCGCTTAGCGACCATTGTCCCCGCTTCCTAGGCAGCAGGAAAGGCAAATTTTTAAAAAATGGAGAGGATTTTTAATAGATATATAAAAAGCAAGAATAGACAACTACTTATCTTTCCATCCCTCAATAAACCTGGAGAACTTTGGTCACTTTCCTTTACATCGTTATCATTTGACTAAAGATTCTTCAAATGTCAAATGTCTCTGCATGGAATGGTGCCAGGAATGACCCCTGAAAGTCATGGTACCTCCACTAACAATGAAGAGGATGCAAATTGTCCTACTTATTCTCAGGAGGGACCACTGTGCTCCTGGAGGTGAGCTGAGGAGAAGGTCAACATCAGTAGCAATGTTATTTTCTATACGGGGACGCTGAGTTGCTAAAACCATTACTGATGCATAAAAGAAACATGATGGGGTGAAACATCCTTGTCCGGGAAGAAGAAAAACTGGGTCCCTCCCTGGCTGATTTTAGGCCTGTTAAGTAATTTCTGTGGACCTTGGTTTTATTACCTTTTAAATAAAGATCTTGAGCATGATAATTACTGCCCTACCCAGATTTCTGGAACTACAGAAATATGACAAACTATATTGGAAAACCGCAGAGGAAAATACTCTTTGAGAACTGCTTTGACTTTAACCCCTGTTCCATCTCTTTATTTGGACAAAGTACTCAATCTTTATCGAGTACCTATTTGTTACAGAGAAAAATAGCAGCGTGCTTCAGGGTAAGGTGAATCGATACTCAATTTACTTCATTCCCATAGTATTATAATGTCCTCACACAAGGCTATTTCTATCCATAGCTCCTTGGTTAGCTTAGGCCCACAGGACCATGCTGTAGTGAGCACCAGTACACTGCATTGTAAATCTTAATTTAGCAAAGGCAAATTCTTAACTGTAGCGAGCAAGGGACAGTGAGTTTCTCTGACCAACAAGCAGGTGGCCGTCTCATTTCCATCCAGATGGAAATGACCTCCTCCTGACTAGGGAGGGGTGTGGGGGAGGGGAGGGTTGTAGAGGCCTGATGTCACACAGCCCTACATAAGGGCCCCCTTTGAGCTCCTGCAGGCGGATTGGAAGCAGCTGGAAGAATGAGTTAGGTCCTGGATATGGGATTTTTTTTTTAAGTTAGACACAGACACAGCTTTTAAGCAAAATGCAGCCTTCACAGAAAAGCCCGAGCCTCAGTACCTTCAAACAGAGGAAGAGCTCAGGTGAAGTTCTCGGTAGCTGTCTGGGTCCTGGCCCTTGACCCAGGGAGAAAACGTCTATTACATGCTGATGTGTTCGTTTGATCTGAAATGTTCACAGCAAACAGCAGAGAGGAAGGTACTGGAATCTGGGTGAAGTTCTCCAGCAAGTTTCTGGTAAGACTCCTTAGGGGTACTGGATATTTAGTTCTTGAAAAAACAAAACCCAACCAATGACTACCTCTCCATTCCAAGTTTCTAAGACACAGAGAATGGAGGGGAGTGTTTTTAGGTGCCTATCTCAGAAGAGATTCATGCTGGAACTCTCGACAGGTGGTAGTGGAGTGCCACCCAGCAAGAAGTTCCTGCCCCCGCTGGACAACACCAAGTTCCTGGTCCAGCAGGAGCTGACCATGACCCAGTTTCTTGGCATCATCTGGTAGGTGACAAGGTACACATTAGCAGGGGCATGGGGACTGTGTGGATCTGGGATTTTGGGAACCATGGGATCTGGCAGAGTGAGAGGGAGAAAAATTTATGCTTCACCTTTTCCCTTCAATTATGCCTTAAAAAGGATGACCTCATGAAGAGCCAGTTTTCAAAAGGTGGCAAGCACCTTGCTAGCAAACCTAAAGAAAGTGAAAGCGCCCAACGTGGATGTAACAGCTGCTCTCTCTTTAATTTCAACATCTTATTGGTACTGAGTTTTAATTTCTGGTTTCAAATTTCTCTAAAAATTTCCAAATAAACCTTTGGAAACTAGTCCAAAGGACCCTCTGGTTGAAGGTTTTCTAAAAGCCCAAGGACGACATCTTGCCTCTGAGTATTCGCACTCTCATGGCAGGAGAGACTTTTAGCAGGAAACATTCTCTGTCCACCTGCTGGAGTCACTGGGCAGAGGAAGCAGGCCTTCCCCACACCCGGCTTCCTCTCACTCAGAACAAAGAAAGGTGAAGTAAAGCAAAAGCTGCTGACTTTAAACATAACGCTTAAAGGATTAAAGTTGTCACCTGCCAGCTGGACTCAATAAAAAATGATATGAAACTAAAAGTAGCTGACTGAGGGCTCAGAAAATGTGGCTGGTGTGTCAGTCTCCTGGTCCTAGAAACAACCTCTCAAAGTTTTGGGCCGATATAGTTTCTTCAGAACATTTATTATGATTTTTTTAAATAAGCTCTTTAAAACTCTCTTTATCCTCCTCTGAGCTGCTGAAGGTTGGGTCAATCCAGTAAAAACTTAGGACAACTAAAGAAAAACCAAAGTCAGGCTTAGATCCCAACTTCTGCCAGACCACAGGATGCCAGGGGCATCCATGGCCTCACCAAGAGTTTTGACATCATTTCCCCCATCTGTCCATTATACCTGCACCTGAAATTTTCATACACTCCCCTTTCTCCATTCCAGTAATTTTGAATTTCTATACTCATGCATTTGAATGTATTGGCATTGAACACCCATCATGTATCAGGCATTGTGCTGGGCTCTGCATAAAGAACAATGAACAAAACAGACGAAAATTCCCGCCCCCAAAGTCTTTCAAACCACAGAGTTCTCACTTGTAGGGACTCCTCAAACTTAATAAAATGGGAGCCTGGTAGCAGAAGAAAGGAATTGAAGACACGATTTCTAGACTCTAGAGCTAATAGCGACAGCCGGGCTTTATCTCCACTGTCTCCCCTGCAGAACAGGCATTTGCTCACCATGGGAGAGCAGGGCTCGGTCTTTGGATCATCCAGTGTTAGTCAGCCAGGTTCTGAAACTACTCCCCCTCCCATCCCCCTCCATGAACCTAGCCCCTCCTAGCTGGGACTGTCTGTGCCCCTTATATTTGGAGAGAGTGGTTAGATGGGCTTGACCATTACTGTCAGACTCAATTTGCTATGCTATCAAAAACAGCTCAGGAATGAGGACCAGGCAAAATGGTGTAGATGATAGAGGCTTTGTACATCCCCTCTCGCGACCAAATCAAAGTCGAGATGGAAACACAGAGCAAACAGCAAGCAGAGTCACCTGGAGGTCTAGATTAACAGAAGCCCTACAGTTAGATGGGCTTGACCATTACTGTCAGACTCAATTTGCTATGCTATCAAAAACAGCTCAGGAATGAGGACCAGGCAAAATGGTGTAGATGATAGAGGCTTTGTACATCCCCTCTCGCGACCAAATCAAAATCGAGATGGAAACACGGAGCAAACAGCAAGCAGAGTCACCTGGAGGTCTAAATTAACAGAAGCCCTACAACTAGGGACAGAAATAAGAAATCGCCCTGCAGTGGTAGAAGGTAGGAAGGGGCAAAGATGCCAGGCTGCCCTGTCCCCAGTGGCTGAGTGGGACAGAGGCTGCGGCAGCTGCAGATATCTCTTAAAGGGGTTGTGTCCACGAACAGATTTTCTTGGTGACGGCCCTGCTCACACTGAGCACCAGCACCGGATCGGCTGCGCAGGGGGCACCACGGACACAGGGGGACACTGAGTTGTAGGAGTGAGGGCCAAGGTGAGACTTGCCCTGTACAGAAGTGCCAGCGGTCTCCATCGTTTCTCTGTTGAGCCCTCCCCCTCCCAGTGTGTGGACAGAGCGCCACCATAGCTGACACCATCAAATTAGATCACAGAGGTCACTCTGCCCAGAGGATTCTCTGAAACTCTGCCACCCCCAACTCATGGCCTTATCCAAGTCACATCCAGTTGTGTCCTTGGCGTGTCCTATGCCCACCAGCCTGAGTGTCCTATGGTGATACCTGGCCTCGGTTTCTGGCATGGCTTCTTGAAGCAACTATAAGCACAACATTTGAAGATTGCTTGCTGAATCTTAACAGGTAACCACAGAAAGGCACAGGCTGAGGCTAAACTTGGCCTGTAGCTGAACCCCTCTCAGGACCGTGCCACTGGACACCTACTACACAAAGCCACACTAATAAGACTGAGAGACTTAGGAGCTTTGCTTAGTACATAGAAACAGACACAGAAAGTCGGCCAAAATAGGGAGACAAAGAAGTAGAACAGAGATCCAGGAATAATGGAGTCAGGCAATCTACTAGATACAGAGTTCAAAACACTGGTTATAAAGATGTTCAATGTACTTAGGGGAAGAGTAGATGAACTCAGTGAGAACTTTAACAAAGTGATAAAAATCACCAAAAAATGGAAATGGACATTATAAAGGGAACCAGAAATGAAGAATACATTATCTGAGATGAAGACTATATTAGAGGAAATTAACAGAGTGGATGAAGTGGAAGAGCGAATCACTGATATAGAGGATGGGGAAGCCAAGGTCATCCAATCAGAACGGCAAGAAAAAAGAATCCGAAATGGAACAAAATTAAATGTAACAACATCTGTATCATAGGGGTACCTGACAAAGAAGAAGGAGAACAAGGAGTTGAAAACCTATTTGAAGAAACAATGATGGAACACTTCCCTAACCTGGTGAAGGAAATAGATGTACAACCCCAGGAAGCTCAGAGAGTCCCAAGAAAGAGGAACCCAGAGAGGCCACACCAAGATACATCATAATTAAAATGCTAAAGGTTAAATACAAAGAGAGAATGTTAAAAGCGACAAGAGAATGGTAACTAGTTACCCACGAGGGAGCACTCATAAGACTGGCAGCGGATTTCTCAAAAGAAACTTTGCAGGCCAGAAAGGCCTGGCACAAAATATTTAAAGTGATGAAAACTCAGGATCTACAACCAAGATTACTTCATCCAGCAAAGCTATCATTTAGAGTCAAAGGACAGATAAAGAGCTTCCCAGACAAAACAAACAAACAAAAAAGCTAAAGGAATTCATCAACACCAGGCCAGTATTACAGGAAATGTTGAAGGAACTTCTTTAAAAAGATGAAAAAACATACATCAAAAACATGAATAAAGAATGATAATAACTACATATCTATCAAGAAGTACCTCAAATGGAAAAGAATTAAGTGCTTCAACCAAAAGATAGGGGGGCTGAATGGATAAAAAACAAAACAAAACACGTGACCCGTACATATGCTGCCTATAAGAGACGCACTTCAGATTAAAAGACACATACAAACTAGAAGTAAGGAGATGGAAAAAGACATTGCCTTGATGGACCTAGAAGGTATTATGCTGAATGAAGTAAGTCAGATAGAGAAAGACAAATGCCATATGATTTCATGTGCATGTGGAATCTAAAGAACAAAATAAACAATAACAGGAACAAAAAATGGAAATAAACTCATAGATCCAGAGACTATTTTGAGGGCTACTAGACAGGGGGAGGGTAGAGGGGATGGTGAAAGGGGCAAAGAGATTAAGAAGCACAAATGGATAGTCACAAAATAGTCATGGAGATAGAAAGTGCAGCAATTAAAAATAGTCAACGACGTTATCATAAATATGTAAGGGAGAAGGGGGCACTAGATTTAGTGGGGTGATCACTTTGTGAGCTGTATAGACCTCCAATCACTATGCTGTACAACTGAAACTAATATTGTATGCCAACTATAATTTAAAAAATCATTGAATTGTATAATATAAACATACAAGCAACTAATTGTCTATTATATTTCAATAAAGCTGGGGGGGGGAATTGGCTAATAAGAAACCACCAAAAAAAAAAAAAAATGCCAATTCAGAACTCCTATGAAGTCCAGCCAAATACGGCTGCTGTTTTGTATCTTTAACCCAAGAGGAGAAATTTTAGACTTTTGCACAGTAATTCCTTTCCAAATGTCACGCCAATGCTGCTTGACGTTAGAACATGCAGCGTTTTGCATTCTCTTTGCTCCACACAGAAAATTCTTAATTTTAAATTTATATCAAACAGAGTATAAACCAAAATCAATTTTAGAATGTAATAAAAAAATTAAAAAAGCATTTGAGCAAAAAGAGCTGCAACCTAAATTGTGCTCAGCCGAGACAAAGCAGAGGTCACTTTTTGTAGAGAATGATAATAACTACACATCTATCAAAAAGTGCCTCAAATGCCCACAGTTTCCATTTGGTCTGTTTCATGTAAATGAGGTTTCCGAATTGTACAGTTCTGATTGGTCGGTGTAGCTGCAAATGACATAATTTGTGTAGTTCTGATTGGAAAGGGCAGGTCTCACCCCAATCAGACAAAACCAGGGCTTTCCTGCAGTGGGTGACCCAGATGGTGTAAACAAACGGGGCGGGTGGCAGAGAGTTCCGTGTGAGGTTCGCCGGTAGACAGAGGACTGAGGAGTCTGTCAGCAGATGGTTACTAGGCTCTTATTGTTTATGAAATATAGGCTCGCAGGTGACCACAGGGCACCAACCTCAGCAGATACATTCCTTCTCGGGGTTCACATCAAATGAACCTTTCTTCTCAGGGTCCACAAGAGGCATTATTTGCTTAGCATTTTCCAGTTATAAATAGTTTTTCTGGTTAATGATGGAATGGCAGTGCACTTTGAGCCCATCTGAAGGAGAGTCCCAGTGCATTTTAACTTTCTAGGAGAGTGGACAGCGTCTTCAGCCAGTTTCTCAGGGGTATCTTATTGCCCTAGGGATACTGGAGGGGTGGG
>NW_006443262.1:14430-15173 GCF_000325575.1 Pteropus alecto | reverse complement strand
GGAAGGGGAAGGGAGGGGAGGGGAAGAGGGCGAGGGAGAGGGAGAGGGAAAGGACCTTAGGCCGGTCCTTTCATTTCCTTTATTGTTCGTTATTTTATTTTTGTGATAAAATAACATCAACCATTTTCAAGCGTACAGTTCAGTGGCATTAGGTACATTCACACTGTTGTGCCACCATTGCCACCACCATCTCCAGAACTTTATCATCTTCCCAAACTGAAACTCAGTGCCCAGTAACCATTAACTCCCATCCGCCCCGCCGGGCCCCTGAAGCTGCTACTCCATTGTCTGTATATACCGCGTTTTGTTTATCCGACGATGGGCATTTGGATCACCTCCGCCAGATCCTTTAACTTCTGTGTCTTGGCCTCTTTATGTTATTAGGGAATCAAATAGAACAAGGGCTGTGGTTTTGTACAAAAAGTAAAGAAACGACCAGACATAAATGACTGGGCATGGCTGGTCACAGGCAGCAAAGACCCGGCCGCTGCGGCGCTGGCGGGGCCTCTCTGTGGCTTCTACGGCACCGCTTCCCAGAGCCTGGTCCGCCTGCCTCACAGTCCTGCGGATTCCTGGGCTGCGCCCCAGATCTGCTAAACCAAAATCAGTGCGGGGAGCTTGGAACCCGCATTTTCAACAGGCCTCTGCCCGGTGATTCTCAAGTCTGCGGAGACGCGCGGAGCGCGAGGCGGGCGCCCTGCACGAGGCTGGGCTGGGCCGAGGCGCGGCTCCCGGACTGGACC